>NC_135221.1:17944134-17954163 GCF_052324685.1 Brachyhypopomus gauderio | reverse complement strand
TCTCTAGGTAATGTGGTTGATATCTACCAGAGGGAGTTCCTGGCTCTGAGAGATCGTCTCCATACTGCCGAGCAGGAAAACCTGAAGCGCTCCAAAGAGCTTAACCTGGTGCTGGACGAGATCAAGCGAGCCATCGCGGAGAAACAAGCGCTGCGAGACATCAATCGCACGTGGAGCAGCCTGTCAGGTGAGCGGGGGGTTTGGGACCGGGGGGGGCACAGGCCGCAGCTCTCATACGCATAGCATGAACGTTTGCACTAGGGGGCAGCGCGCAGATTGGGGCGTCCAAAAGAACAAACCAAGAAGAATTCACACTACTTTGTTGTGAAAGATAAGCATTAATTTGAAGGCCTCTTCCTTATTTAAGGTCTCATTTTCTGTCATCTTTTGCCTTGCGTACCTGCAACTGTGTGTTTCTGTTTCTTCTACCAGTTAAAAAAAATCAATGCCAGAAAAGTGGTTGAGGCAATAAGGAAACAAACCTTTTTAACATGTTATATAAATACAATTCATAGAAATATTCATAAGGCTTGTTGTGCTAGTTTTGCTCGTGTGTTGTGCGGGACTCGTGAGCTGCCACCAGGTCTTTGCTGTTTGGTTTGTTTGACTCCCAGCTCTGCACCTGCGTGCAACAAAGCAGCGTTTCCTTCTCTGTCTGTCAAATGCGCTGACGTGCATCTTTTCCAGTACTTCACACTGTGGCTGCGAATCCGGCTCACGGAGATGTTCTTCAACGGCTCCTACCTAGCACACACGATCCTGCCAATCACAACTTACTAAAAACACTGATTGGCTGGGTGTGGTGACAGACACAGAAACAGAACTAGCATCAGCATGGAGGAATGTTCTCCAGGAACAGGACGGGCGACCACCGGTGTTGAACCAAACTGTATGTGAAACGCTTAGAGACCACAGTGTTTAACGCTCGAGTGGTCATGTCTTGAGCACCCGTATTTATAAGAGGATCATTTGAGGAAATATGGAAACCATTCCGTTGGCCTGAACTCAAGCAGGGGTTGTTAAGTCCAGTCCTTGGGGCCCCGCTGTATCGCAGAGCTCCACCACACCTGATCCAGCACCGCGTCTAACTATCAATCCCTTCACGATCTGGGTCAGGTGTGCGAGAAGGAGCAGGAACATGCCAGGAACGTGCCTGGTGGGTGGTGTCACGCACATTTGGCGGCTGGCTGAGCGTTCTTCCCCCTTCCCTCTTTCAGATGAGACCAAGCTGAAGCTCTGGAACGTCACCAGCAGCAAGAATGTGCTGCAGCCCCCCCAGCGTCTTCCACCACCTGCCCCACCTCCTGGCCAAGGAGGACAGCCTGCAGCCGGCCGTGCACGTCGGACAGGGCCGCACTGGAGGTGTGTGTGTGTGTGTGTGTGTGTGTGTGTGTGTGTGTGTGTGTGTGTGTGTGTGTGTCTCATAGCTTCCACCTGTTAGCCTGCCCTGCTGCTCCTTGAGATGTTGTGTTAAATCACTCCCGCCCCTCGGCCTCTCAGGGACCCCACTGAAGGTACCTGATTGGTCGAATCCAACTACACCTCAGCGCTAGTCCCCCCCCCCCCCCCCCCCCCCCCCCCCCCCATGCGTCTGTGTGTGTGTGCATGTGTTTGTTTAAGGTATTTTAATGATGGTGGATGTCACACCTACCCGCCAGCAGCCGGTCCCAGACGTGAGTTAATGGAGCTCATTTGGGATTGTACTCATTTTACATGAATAACGTGTCCATATACAGCTTTTATGAAAATATAACCGCTTTTGTGCTTGTTTATATGAGCAGGTGTGCTGAGCAAAGGAAATGCACTCGTTTATTTTACCCCCTATGGATTTGCCTCTTCTTTCACCTCTCTCTCTCTCTCTCTAAAATATGCCTCTTTTCCCTCACTGTTTTATATGATCGGCTCGTTATTTCATGGCTGACAGTGATTGGTTGAATGTCCTCCTTGTCCTTAGTGTCGATAGTGATGGGCGTGCCCAGTGTGAAGAGGGAGGTGCATTCCTATTTGACAGACACGCTGAGCTCGCTGATGTCAGAGTTGAGCCCTGCAGAAAAGGAGGACTGCGTCATTGTGGTCTTCATTGCTGAGGTAGGACTACAACTCCCATGATGCACTATCCGGTGATTATCGAAAACATACTTGCTTGGGGGTTTATCATCTATCATCTGTAGTTTGTTATTATATCTTTGCGTCTTTTCATATACATAAGCAGCTCAGTGAGTTGTTTCCATCAGTGTGTGTGTGTGTGTGTGGGGGTGGGGGGGTGTGTGTATGTGGGTAAATGCCCCTGTCATTGAGGAGAAGACTTGTACGCGTCGCATATCTATCAAGAAACCTTGTTACCGCAGCAATCCCACTAGCGCTTGCTGTCCAATCCATCCCATAATACCATGCTAATAGCCTGGTTGCTAATGCATCCCGCTAACGTGACGTGACGTCTGATGGCAAACACACTGTTGCTCAGCCTGCTGCAGAAATCAGCCATTAGCATGCACGATCAGGCCAATGAGAAACACAGGCTGTCTGGGTAGACACTTCCCACACAAACAGTGCATATAGCTAGTGCCCATACACATTCAATGGGTGCTGAAGCAACTAAGAATCGCGCACGTGTGTGTGTGTGTGTGTGTGTGTGTATGTACAGTACACATGCACAGTGTAGAACAGATTGCGTAAGCAAGCAAGCAGATCGCCTCACAGAAAGGTCAGTGGTGAATGACCTCTGTGTGTGTGTGTGTGTGTGTGTGTGTGTGTGTGTGTGTGTGTGTGTGTGTGCGTGTGTGTGTGTGTGTGTGTGTGTGTGTGTGTGGAATGGAGCATCCACATCCAGCTGTAATTATGGATCATTTCCATGCATCAAATCATTATACCCATAATGGGGTTCTGAAGATGTAGCCTCCCACACAGTACACGGAGCAGGCTGCCAGTCAGACACACCCACAGCCATCTGTCTGTGTTGGGTGTGTGTGTGTGTGTGTGTGTGTGTGTGTGTGTGTGTGTGTGTGTGCGTGTGCGTGTGAGCTGAGTGGGGTACTATGGGTGTGGTGTGATACCAACCTAACTATTACTATATACTGCTAATTACTATTCACCTGCATTACTGTTATTATATATTACTAATTACTATTCACCAGACAGAGTTTTCAGAGGGAAGCTTGCATGAACACATTAGAACACATGAGAACACATGAGAACACATGAGAACACATGAGAACACATGAGAACACATGAACACATGAGAACACATGAGAACACATGAACACATGAACACATGAACACATGAACACATGAGAACACATGAACACATGAACACATGAACACATGAACACATGAGAACACATGAGAACACGTTAGAACACGTTAGAACACATTAGAACACGTGAACACATTAGAACACATTAGAACACGTGAACACATTAGAACACATTAGAACACGTGAACACATTAGAACACGTGAACACATTAGAACACGTGAACACATTAGAACACGTGAACACATGAGAACACATGAACACATGAGAACACATGAGAACACATGAGAACACATGAGAACACATGAACACATTAGAACACATTAGAACACATTAGAACACATGAACACATTAGAACTAATTTATTTGCAATGCAATCTGGGCATCCACCAGTCTGTGAAGGTGTGAGTATGTACACGGGGTTGTAATTAGGGGGTGTACGTGATGGGGTGTATGTGAGCAGGTGTGGGCAGTGTGTGCGTGAGGGGGTCTATGAGGGGGTGTGGGGGGTGTATGTGAGGCGGTCTATGAGGGGGTGTGGGGAGTGTGTATGTGGGGGGGTCTACGTGAGGGGGTGTGGGGAGTGTGTATGTGAGGGGGGTCTACGTGAGTGTACGTGAGGGGGTGTGGGGGGTGTATGTGAGGGGGTCTATGAGGGGGGTGTGGGGGAGTGTGTATGTGAGGGGGTCTACGTGAGGGGGTGTGGGGGGTGTATGTGAGGCGGTCTATGAGGGGATGTGGGGAGTGTGTATGTGGGGGGGTCTACGTGAGGGGGTGTGGGGAGTGTGTATGTGAGGGCGTCTACGTGAGGGGGTGTGGGGGGGTGTATGTGAGGGGGGTCTATGAGGGGGTGTGGGGAGTGTGTATGTGGGGGGGTCTATGTGAGTGTATGTGAGGGGGTGTGGGGAGTGTGTATGTGAGGGGGTCTACGTGAGGGGGTGTGGGGGGGTGTATGCTAGGGGTGTGTGGGGTGTCTGGGGTGTATGTATATGTGGACATGTGCGTGGTGTGTGTACATGTTTGTGAAAGTGTTTTTGAGGGTGGGAGTGTACCGTAGGTACTTTGGGACCTTATTAACAGGGGCAAGGCTAGACAACTGTTGATGGGCTTGATTGGGCAAAGTCTTAAAAAGTGGCACACTTCAAAACTAAGCTAAAAGCTAAAAACTAGATGTGGGGGCCACATGGGGTGGCCAATCAGATTCAAGGGGTTGCCCAGGCCCCTCCTGGCCCCTCCTTGCTACCATGTTGGTCCCACCCCCTGCTTATTTATGTAAAACCACTTTTTCTTTCTGCTTATGAGCTGTTTATTCCTGCCCTGATGGCCCATTGCACAATAGAATGTGTGAGGGTGCAGGCAGGGACGTACGTGGGGGGTAAGTGTAAGGATGCTGGGATCTGTATGACTGGGTGTGTAACTGTGTATGTGATGATTTACGGCAGGGTGAGTGTGAATGTGATTTATGTGGGGGTGTGTGTGTGGGTGTATGTGCCAGTTTGCATTAATTAACATGTTTATATATTAATGGAGCTAATGAGTACTCTTGGCAATTAGAAGTAGAGAGAAAATAAAAAAGTGTTTGTGTGTGTGTGTGTGTGTTCCTGATCTGTTGTATGACCCTAGGGAAGCCAAATATGGTTTAAAAAAAAAATTAATTAAAAGTTTTACAATGGTGTGTGCTGTTTTACTTATGCGGGTTGTCTCTGTTTAATGTGTTGTGGCACATGTGAAAGTTAAAAGAAAACTGGTTCCCAGCTCTAGTTTTGGCTAGAGGCCCCGTATGGTGAATAAGTCCTCCACAAACCCTCCCCAGTGACTGGGATGTGCCATAGAGGAGCATGATGAATGAATTAGTCTGCTTTTCCTTTTAACACGTATCAAATGTACCACTATAAGACACTACATCTCTACATAAGGTAGAAGTGCCAGTGTATAGACACAGAGTAAGTGCTTGTTAGCCAATTTATCATACAAATAATTAGAATTAACAATTTTATTGGCAGTTTTATTCGACTTTAGTGGAGTATGGTATATGGAGTCACAGAAATAAAATATATATATATATATATATATATATAAAACACCAACATACAACCCTTATGATGAAGCATAACAATGTATTTGGAAAATTGAATAAACATGTCTAATACTAAATAAATAAGCTGTACATCAGGCAAAACATGGCAAAGCAGCGACTCATTAAAGCGACGGGGTCGCTGGCGAAGGATGTTGATGTTTGTGCCGAGTGTTGAGAAGCATGGCTTCACTTCAGCTGTATGTATGCTAACCAGCCGATAGACTAATCTGTAGGATTACCTAACATAATGAAGATACGCTTTAAGTAACTTAACAGCAAAGACGCTGGAGATTTTTTTCAAGACTGGGGTTCCCACGGCGGTTGGCAGCAACCTGAGGAATAGATTTCTGCAGCACTTTGCCAATTTTCATATGTACATAAAGGGTCCGAACTCACATAAGCCAGCTGTTCGAGGTCACGTCACCCAGCCAAGGGTGAGTACAGACAACTATGTGATTGTTCTGACGGACGGCTGGAACTGAAGCAAATTTGAGATGAAAAACACTGAACTGTACGATTACATCTGGGGTCAGTTCCTTTATGCATGCTGAATTAAAAATGAAGACGACCTTCTGGTGAGTCAGTTTTCTATCCACAGATTTGTTGGGATGACGAGCACCAAATTGGTATTCTGTTTGATGCATTTGAAATCAAATTGCTATGGATAACTCTCGCGTTCAGCTCAAACGATCATGATCGGGTGATAATGTGATAATTGAGACGGGTCGAGCTCTTGTGAATTAAACACAGACTCATCAGCTAGCAGTGCAGCCAGAGAGAGGGAGCGAGATGTGACTTTACATTCATAGAGGCACACGGTTCAGAAGCTCCCTTAATGACTCTTGGTCAAACACCTTACCAGCTGCAGCTAGGAGCAGTGGAAACTATATGTGACCGAGCTGATGTCTTTTTAAATTCCCTGAACTTCTGGAGGTAGGCCATAGGTACTAGTTCATAGGCACACAGGATCGCTGCCTTCCTTAAATCATAATCCGTACCATCTGTGAGAGATGATGAAGAACACGCCCCTAAAGCCTTCCTTCCTGACTTACGCTGAAGCGGCATCGTCCACAAATCCTTAGGCCGTCTCAAACCTACAGTGGCACTCTCGGAGGTGCTGAAACTTACGGCTGCTTCTGCATCTGTAACGGGAACCTTGAGGGTTGTGCAACACCAGAAACCCCAGTGCTGGGTGGAGTCAAGAGGGGGTGGGGTCACAGAAACCCCTCCCCATGCAACTCCTTCGCTTCAGCTCCCGTAGCCTCCAGCTCCGTTGCTCGGGTAGCTGTTTGGGAATCATTCTCGGAGCCTGATGAACCATCTCGAGTGCTTCTCCTCCAAACGTACAGGGAGCAACTTCGGAGTCTCCTCTCTGGGCTCGGAGAACGGCGGAGAGCTCGGATCAAACCTCGGTGCACACACACCGGCTGTTGGCAGCGGCCCAAGTCGTCCATTCCCCTGCAGAGAAGGGAATATCCAGCTCTACAGTCTCCCAAACTGCAGTGGCTAGTTCTTCAGCCTGCTCAGTGACGCCAACATGGAGGACCCAATGCCAAGCTCATCCTAGATCTCTCTTTAGCATTCAAAAAGTGCACCTGTGGTCAGCGCTTGGTCCAACTGCACAAATGAGTAAAAATCCCAGAGTGTTGTAAGAATGTTCACAAAGAGACATATCAGCAAAGCACATACTCCAACTCCAACAGCCAGAAAGGAGGAAGCCAAGAGATACCAAGGCCCAAAAAACAAAACATACTAAACCATGTCTGACTGGACAAGCCCCCACATCTTCCAACCACGCAGTGTGTCGCGGGGACATTGCAGTAAGAGAAAGCTGCACACACCCCCAGTAAGCTCACCTCTACTTAATGCCTTGGAGTTGTCCAAAACCATGAAGAATGATTCAGTAGGTAGCTGAGTTTTAGTGGGAACACAATTACTCCTAGACTAAACGTGTAGAAAATGTCTCTCTCCCTCCATCAATCTGGGTCAGAATTTGAATTTGAGTTGCCGTATAGTGTCAGTCTCTCCTGCTGCTCCACACACCAGTGCTCAAACTAAAAGGGTCATACGAACTGATCAGGGACCTGCAGACACAAAACACAGGTACACGTGCACACGCACAAGCCTGAAGGCACATGCACACGTGTGTGTGTGTGTGTGTGTGTGTGCACGTGCGTGTGCGTGTGCGTGTGTGTGCGTGTGTGTGTGTGTGTGTGTCGGTGGGTGGTTGGGTCATGATACTTGTTCCCTGACTCCCTCCTCTCTAAACCCATGCCAGCTCTCATCTGTGTTTTGGTTATGGATCACCTTTAAAAGTGAAAGGGAAGAGTGGAAAGACTCTTTTACACACACACACACACACACACACACACACACACACACACACACACACACACACACACATACTCTTTCTCTCTTTCCTCTGAGTGCCTTCTCTCTCCCGTTTTCTTCTTCCTGCTCCATCTTGTCTCACACTCTCACTTTTTCAATCTCTTCCTGCGCCTGTGCCACTTATTGGGTATTCAATTCAACTCCACATCCATTTGCATACACAACTGATTTCACAGATTGATGCTCCGTCCCGCATACACACTTACACCCACTGTGTTGTGGTGTGTGTGTTTTGTCTCGCATACACGCTTACACCCACTGTGTTGTGGTGTGTGCGTTTTGTATCGCATACACACTTACACACACTGTGTTGTGATGTGTGTGTTTTGTATCGCATACACACTTACACACACTGTGTTGTGGTGTGTGCGTTTTGTATCGCATACACACTTACACCCACTGTGTTGTGGTGTGTGTTTTGTATCGCATACACACTTACACACACTGTGTTGTGGTGTGTGCGTTTTGTATCGCATACACACTTACACCCACTGTGTTGTGGTGTGTGTTTTGTCTCGCATACACACTTACACACACTGTGTTGTGGTGTGTGTGTTTTGTTTCGCATACACACTTACACCCACTGTGTTATGGTGTGTGCGTTTTGTATCGCATACACACTTACACCCACTGTGTTGTGGTGTGTGTGTTTTGTCTCGCATACACGCTTACACCCACTGTGTTGTGGTGTGTGTTTTGCACGAGCGTGTGTGAGAGACAGACAGAGAGACCAATTCTGATTGGTCACGGCACTGGGTTGCTTGCTGTTAGCGAGAGTTTGTGATTGGACACGGGAGCTCTGCTTTGCTTTTAGATCAGTCTCATAGCTCGTCTGATTAATAACAGGGAGATGTGTGTCATCTATCATGATCGCGCGAGCCGTAATGAAAAGTGGGTTTGAACTGTTGCCATTTACCCTCTTGTCTCTCAGTGAAGCGTGACCATGTGACCCAGTAATTGCTTGATGATTTATTCATCAGTTAATGGCTTTGTTAAACATGCTCCTTTGGTTGAGGGAGTGGGTTTTATAGGCCCGACCTGCCCAGGAGTGGGTTGGTATGTCCTGTAGGGTCAGGAGAGTGAGGGCTGGACTGGACCATTGCACGAGCGGGTGGGTGCGGCGTTTAAATCTAAACATGACCGAGTGGGATTCTCAGGTTTCCTTCTCTTTCTCTCTCTCTCTCTCTCTCTCTCTCTCTCTCTCTCTCTCTCTCTCTCTCTTTCTCTCTCTCTCTCTCTGTCTCTCAGTCTCTTTTCTTCTTTCTGCTGGTCCTCCAGTTGTCCTTGACACAGATGAAATAAAGCTTTCTCCTCCTTCCTCCTCTTTCCTCTTGTGCGCTCCGTGTTTACACCATGCGCTTCCGTGAGGAGCTGTCTGTTTCGTGCCCTCTCGTCTTCAAACAGGAACTAAGATGTTATCCTTTGACTCTTGTCACAAAGTAATGCCAGGGGAATGCCACCTTCTTTTACAAAACTGTTATTCACAACTTCATGTGAATTGAGATTATGACAGGGTTTTCATAATAACAGGGTTTTTGTCATTTCTTATTCCATCTATCTATCTGTCTGTCTGTCTGTCTGTCTGTCTGTCTGTCTATCTATCTGTCTATCTATCTATCTATCTATCTATCTATCTATCTATCTATCTATCTATCTATCTATCTATCTATCTATCTATCTATCTATCTATCTATCTAACATTTGACTCTAGCTCTGTCTATAAAACAGGGATTTTGTCAAAGTGACTCCAGGTGTTTCCTGTTGTTTCTCTGATCTTGTCTTCCTCAGTCATTTTCTCTCAATGGACTCTCTATAGAAGGTCAAAAAACAATTTGCTGAGGAGAGACTGACGACTGTGTTCAGTCTGAGTGCTTCTGGGAACAGCACTGATGTGATGAGGCCATTGGGTCAGGGACACCTTCCTCCAGGCCCCAGATCAGCCTCCACCACCCTGTTTCTGCATCCTCTGAGTGTGTGTGTGTGTGTGTGTGTGTGTGTGTGTGTGTGTGTCTGTGTGTGTGTGTCTGTGTGTGTCTGTGTGTCTGTGTGTGTGTGTGTGTGTGTGTGTGTGTGTGTGTGTGTGTGTGTGTGTGTGTGTGTGTGTGTGTCTGTGTGTGTGTGTCTGTGTGTGTCTGTGTGTCTGTGTCGGTCTGTGTGTGTGTGTGTGTGTGTGTGTGTGTGTGT
This sequence comes from Brachyhypopomus gauderio, assembly GCF_052324685.1. Lineage (NCBI taxonomy): Eukaryota > Metazoa > Chordata > Actinopteri > Gymnotiformes > Hypopomidae > Brachyhypopomus > Brachyhypopomus gauderio. The sequence continues at coordinate 17,944,260 of NC_135221.1, read as the reverse complement.
GCACGTGCGTGTGTCTGTTAGATTGCATATTCAGATGTGTTCATTATGATTAGACATTATGTAGTACCATGACGATCGTGTTCAGTTTGTTAGGAGGTCATTTTTACCCACATGGCATGACTGGGT
>NC_135221.1:17926634-17939134 GCF_052324685.1 Brachyhypopomus gauderio | reverse complement strand
TAGAGGCTTGATAGGACACAACTATCATATAAGTGTGAAGAGAATAGTTTTAGTTTTTGAGGGACCAGTAAACAGTTGTCCATATATATATGGACTCTTGGGAAATGAATGACACTGTGGTAGTGGTGTGTAGTCCAGTTCCACTGGGCGTATATGGAGACGTGCATGTTGACTCGGGGGAGTAATCCAGTTTTTTTTTTTCTTCTTCTTCTGACCTGCCCCCCTTTTGTTGACTGTGTGTGAAGTTGCTTTGTAACCGCCCGGCTAATGGTTTTCACTCATTGATTTGTTGACTTCTGACAGAGCCCTCTTATACCAAGAGGGTGTGCTTTCATGAGACAGAAAAGAAAGTCTTTGTTCTAATGCATGTTGCGTAAAGTATCCAGCATAGTGTGTTAAAGAGGGCAAAAAAAAACACACACACACGCGCGCACACACGTAAACACCCACACTGACACAACTGTTTACCACATGTCTAAATTTACACAACAGCAAATTCCAGACATGAGACAAATTTACGCTTGCACATCACACTTTACACACAACTCGATGTAGCCACGACAACCAAACTTACAAACACGAACACACACACACACACACACACACACGCAAGCTTCCAACCGCTCGTCCACTCAAAGTGCAGTAGCCGGGCGGATCTTGAGGGTGGAGAGGGTGGAGGGGAGGGTGAAGGCTGGTGTGGATGTGGTGTTCCAGCACTCATCTTCCCATTCATCCCTCCATCACTCCACCTCTTGGGATGACGGCAGGGTCGAGGAGCCCCAGCTGCGCTCCTGTGCTGCTCCACCTATCAGGAGGCCCGTTGTGTCCTGCTCCACCTATCAGGAGGCCCGTTGTGTCCTGCTCCACCTATCAGGAGGCCCGTTGTGTCCACTCCTGCGCACACACACTTCCTGTGGACGGCCAAGCCACAACTGTTGTTCACTCAGGGAATCTCAGTCTGTGGACGGAGTGGAAAGAATGTGCTTGGCTAGATGGTGATGATCTTTCAAACAATTGAGTCAAATGCTCCATTCACTGAAATGTACTCTATCAACCCCCCCCCCCCCCCCCCCCCCCCACTACCCCCCACCCCTCCTGCTCCCCCTCCTAGCTAGAGGACGACATTGTTGCTCGACCAAATTACTTCACCACAATGAAGAACTTTGCTCTCCAGCAGCCGTCGGAGGAGTGGATGATTCTAGAATTCTCCCAGCTGGGCTTCATTGGTGAGTGGATGATTCTAGAATTCTCCCATTTGGGTTTTGCGGATGAGTAAATTATTCTAGAATTCTCTCGTGTGCAGGGTTGCCAACCTTTCAAGACCACTTGGAGTGAGATTTGATCGGGGGGGGGGGGGGGGGGGGTGGCGAGTGTAAATTATTGATGGGGGGGGGGGGTGTGGTGAGTGTAAATTGTTGATGGGATGGGGGGGGGGGGTGTGGTGAGTGTAAATTGTTGATGGGGGGGGTGTGGCGAGTGTAAATCATTAGCGGGGGGGGGGGGGGGTGAGGGTGTAAAATGGACACAAAATAAGTATTATATTGTGATCAATCGATGGCCATTGGATGGCGAACTAGTAACTCATTGCATCATAGATGTAGGTCAGAGATAAATAAACTAGATTTTTTTCAGCGTGAGAAATCGCATGTATGACGTGAGAGCGTGTGAAGACAGTCAAATGCGTGTGTCTCACGCTCATTGCGTGAGAGTTGGCATCCCTGCTCATGTGGGTTTCATCTATGAGTGAATTATTCTAGAATTCACCCAGCTGGGCTTCATTGGTGAGTGAATGACTCTAGAATTTTCCCATTTGGGTTTTGTGGATGAGTAAATGATTCTAGAATTCTCTCATGTGGGTTTCATCTATGAGTAAATGATTCTAGAATTCTCTCATGTGGGTTTCATCTATGAGTAAATTATTCTAGAATTCTCCCAGCTGGGCTTCTTCATTGAGTGGGAGGCCAGCTGACTGCAGCTAATAGCTCTAAAACAAGGTCTCTCATCAGTGCATCAGCTTCTCTGTGTGTGCATGCATATTTTGACCAAAATCTAATTTGCATGCCAACAGGCCTACCAGGAAGTGAAAGCCAGTAACCCCAAATTTGCATATATGTAAATAAAATTGCTAAACTCAGTTTATAATTTGGACTGATAACAGTTAGGAATGAACTGAGCTGATAGTGGGGGAAAATGTTGAGCGTTCAAACAAAACCCAAGCTCTTAAGATGGCCCTCTCTTAAAAGCAGAGCAAACAGCTCCATAAATATGTCCAGTTAATAGCTGTTCAAAGCTGACATTTAGTATCTAATCCTGGTCAGAAGAAATAAAAACACTTGACCCCTCTCCAGCTCTCCAAGCAGTGAGGCTCAGCACAGAACAAATGGAACTATGCTAGCTAGCCTAGCATGCTAGCCTTGGGTTAATGCACATGTGCGTGTCAGGGTTGCCAACTCTCACGCATTGAGCGTGAGACACACGCATTTGACCGTTTTCACACGCTCTCACGCCACACTTACGATATCTCACGCCGAAAAAAAATCTAGTTTATTTACCCGTGATCCACATCTATGATTCAATGAGTTACTAGTTTGCTCTGGCGCCAACCACCGGCGATCGATCGATCACGATATAATACTTAATTTGTGTCCATTTTACACCGCCCCGTTAACAATTTTACGTTCAACACACCCCCCCCCCCGTCAACAATTTACACTCTCCCACCCCCTCCAGGTTCAAGTCTCACTCCAAGTGATCTTGAAAGTTGGCAACCCTGTATTCTGTGCAGTGACTCATGCTCGGGTAAAGTGAGCCTTTGAAAATAGCCTCTCCTGAAGGTGGACCACTCAATGGTGCCCACCATCCACGGAAGCGTAGCTGAAGCTCATATGCTTAGCTTTTGAAGTGTGTCCTACGCTAACAGAATGGCGGCTAGGCTAATTGATCCATCATGTGCCCGGTTTGATGAGAAGCCCGATCACCCAAATGAGCTGAGATGTGTGGGCCCGGCGATAGAGTGACTGCAGGAGATGGGATGATCTGCAGGAGATGAGATGATCTGCAGGAGATGAGATGATCTGCAGGAGATGGGATGATCTGCAGGAGATGAGATGATCTGCAGGAGATGAGATGATCTGCAGGAGATGGGATGATCTGCAGGAGATGGGATCAGGGAAGGCATCGATCGGATGCAGAGGGAGAGCCAAGCTCTCTGCCCAGAGGAGTGTGATGTCTCCACCAGGCCTGTCAGAGCCTGGGTTAGTTTACAGAGGAAATGGAGACCACATGGAGTTGTGTGTGTGTGTGTGTGTGTGTGTGTGTGTGTGTGTGTGTGTGTGTGTGTGTGTGTGTGCTTGTGCAATCATGCGTGCTTATGTGTGCCCATGCACGTGTGTGTGTGTGTGTGTGTGTGTGTGTGTGTGTGTGTGTGTGTGTGTGTGTGTGTGTGTGTGTGTGTGTGTATGGTGAGAAGAGACTAGGAAACCAATGCTTCATTGCGCGTATGTATTTTTATTCTGTATCTGTGTGCCGGGCTGTCTCTTGCAGGCTAGACACGGCTCAAGCCCGAGTCAGACTTTGACAGCCAAACGACTGTAGGATCCCTAAAGCAGCAACCCCAGTTAGATAGCTCCCTTCCTCCACTGGCCCTGGCCATCACTCACACGCCTGTGGCATCCTGTTAAGCGGCCGCCTGTAATTTCTGCAGGCCTGACTCAATGCTTCTTTTCAGTTTCAGGAAAACATCACTTTAAGCCAAGATATGCACGGGTCACTGATGAGTGATTAAAATCAAATAAACCGCTCCAGACGCAGTCACATGCCAGTCTATCTTGGCGCTGCGCTGACGCCGTTGAAATCACTCTGCTTATACTGGATTATATTGGTTTCATGTAACCTTTGACCCTCCCTGTAGCCAGGGTCGGGTCATGTGATTGGTAGACGTCATGCTAACATTTCCTAAGGCATTCTGGTTATTTATTCACAAGGGCTCAAAGTTTTGCTTTGGCAGGTGGACATTACAAGCTGCTTCTTTGGACACACGCGCTTGTCTGGAATTCATTTACTTTGTCAGGAAAGAATATACATTGAAAATCTTCACTGAAAGAGTTTTGAGGAGTTTGTCATATTGGGGTTTTTTTCTGAGACACCACTCAAGCCGTTATCTTCGCTGCCACACACCGTCATTAAGATGTGTTGCTGAAATGTTCAATTGTGTTTAGACAACCGTATTTGACCAACGTGGCCAAGATAAAAACAGTTTATTAAAGTCCCTGTCTGCCCATTGTGATGATTATCTTCTATTATGTGTAGCTTTTGTGAGTCATTTATGATGAATTGACAGACAAAAGATGAAGTTTTCTGTTGAGGTTTTTACATTTTTCTGCCGTTTTCTTTTGTTGGGTTTGAGTTGGGTTTCTTTGGCGTATGCGACATCGGACCTGCCAAAGTTAACGGTCAGAGTTAGCACAACGTTTACGTCACCTACCCAATGCGTTCAGCATTTCACAGGCTCTGCTAGCTCTGCAGCTGGAAGTTCTACCTCCGCTCAAGTGTCACTTTTTAGGAGAGGATGGTCTAAAAACAGGTGGGGGAACGTGTCCGAGGATCAGACGTGCATGCGGGGCTGAGCACTACGACATTTTGCTTGCACATGCGATGTAAATAGCATTCCACATATGTTGCTTTAACGAGATTAGCTAAAATACCTCTTTTCCTATGCATAATACAGGACTTTTTAGGACTGATGGGACCTTATCTCAACTTGTCTTTTACACGTTTTATAGTCTGTGTTCCTGAGGGAAAGGCTCTTGTTCAGAGTCCCATGTTCGCTCTAATGTACGTCTAAACCACAATGTTCCTGCCTGCTGTGTCACTGACCACCACCACTAATGTTGTTGACGTTGCCCGGGAGACGTCACTGTCAGTCATTATGTGGTCTGGAACACCCCCACCATTCAGCACAGCAGCTTGGAGATTTTGGAGCGTTTTACTAGTGTTCAGTTTTGCTAATAAATTATATTAATGCTCATGTATTTCTTCCATTTTAAATTTACTTCTAAAACATTTTTAACCAGGAAACCAAGGTCACAAAGGACTTTGATACTGTTCTTCTTACACAACATCTCTGTTTTGGTTCTCACAGTCTTCACTCCCCTGATCCCAGTACGATGTTAAAGACGAAATCTAACACTGATTAGTACTAACTGCGCACACACATAAATAATGGCACGCGCACGCACCGTGTTGCGTGTGTCCACATGCGGATCTCTGATTGTCTTGCTGGGCCTTGGCACGAACGCTAAATTCTGTTCTCTTGTCCCGTCACGTCCCCCGTCCTGCTGAGACGAGCCGTTGCTGAGCAGAGGAGCAAATCCGCCCAGGCAGATCTCTCCGCCACGCCTGCGTTCGCTTAGCAGTTATCACAGGGAACCTAGAGCCACAGCTAACAGATCAGCACCCTGCTGCCAGACAGCCTCTCCTTCTCCTCTGCTGCCTGTTAATTGGAGTGGCGCCAAGTCAACAGCCAGAATTGATCCGCATATGCATGAGCACACACACACACACACACACACACGTACGTACACACACGTACACACACACACACACGTACGTACACACACACACACACACACACACACACACACACACACACACACGTACGTACACACACGTACACACACACACACACGTACGTACACACACACACACACACACACACACACACACACGTACGTACACACACACACACACACACACACACACACACACACGTACACACACACACACACACACACACACACACACACACACACACACGTACGTACACACACGTACACACACACACACACGTACGTACACACACACACACACACACACACACACGTACGTACACACACACACACACGTACGTACACACACACACACACACACACACACACACACACGTACGTACACACACACACACACGTACGTACACACACACACACACACACACACACACACACACACACACACACACGTACACGTACACACACACGTACACGCACACACATACACACACACACACACACACACACACACGTACACGTACACACACACGTACACACACACACACACACACACACACACACACGTACACACACACACACACACACACACACACGTACACGTACACACACACGTACACACACACACACACACGTACACACACACGTACACACACACGTACACACACACACACACACACACACACACACACGTACACACACACGTACACGTACACACACATGCACACACACACACACACACGCACACACACACACACACACATACACACACACACTCTTTCATCGTGTGCTCTGCTGCGAGGCCGTCCTTCCTCGTCTCGACACAGTCCTCTAAATATTCTACCTCTTCTGCCAGGCCCTTCACAAACCCACGTCACCCAGGCCCTCGGCACCACGGATAGGCCGGAGCCTCCGGATATAGCGCAATCCCGGGCTTGAAACCCATACCGACTACAGTGGGTGGGCCAGTGTATATTTAAACAATACGAGGGTGAGCCGTTCCTGTTCCTGAGGAGGCTCGCGAGGAAGAGCGTCACTGTGAGAGAGCGAGGATGAGGAGGGGCAGCACACGCCTCGTATCATCACCCTTTCTCCTGGAATAAATCCATAAAAACTGTGGATCTTTTTTTTTTTTCTTCATAAAAATGCACTTTGACCTTTGTTTTTGTCAGCAACCAACACTAAAGCAAACAAAAAAAGATAAGGGACAAATATTTGTAAAAGAAGATTAAAAGTCAATTCCAATTTGAAATTGGTAAGATAAATAAGTGTCTGGCCGTTAGGTGATAATTACTGTGGTGCTACCCGTTTGGAACAGGCGAGAAAGAGGAAAGAGGGAGAGAAGGAGAAAGAGGGAGGGACAGTGGGAGAGAGAGAGAGAGAGAGAGAGAGAGAGAGAGGGAGGGAGGAGAGATGGAGAGGGAAGTCATGTAAGTGTTGAAACGAGCTGGTGAATACTGATATTTAAAGTTTCTCAGATAAGGCCTGGTTTACTCTCACACCTCCACATGTACATGTGCATTTCAGAGAAGAGTAGACCCTCCTCACCCCAGAGTGAAAGGTCAAAGGTGAAAGGTGCAAAAGCACAGCGCTTAGTGGGAAGTTTCTATCTTAGTGGGAGAACATTCACTCTAAAGACGGCAGAGAGCCACTGAATGGAAGGCACGCAATAGGCCAAGGCCTGGTATCTGCTGTGAAAGCAGAGACTTCTGGGAAATTGATCCTTACTCCTCAGTCTAGAAGACCCATTCATCTTTTATTCTCATGGTCCTGTGTGAAGGAATTCATGTTCTCTGATCAGTATTTGGGTATTTGGGCCGACTCTGGCAGCTGTTCTGAGTGCGTGCACACACAACGAGGCCGGGGTGGGGTGTGAAAGCAGACGGCCATGTTGGTGACACAACAGCACCAGACTGGGGCAAGCTGGGGCATGCGGGGGGGGACATCTCCTCTCTGTCTTTCTCTTCGCTCTCCTCTTGGTGAGCTGCACCACAGAGAGACAGAGAGAACCAGTGTTTTGGGCTTCACACCATGCCTCTATCTCTAATAAGCTTAGCTAAGGCGCTAACTTGCCATAACCGTCCTCATCAAAGGCCAGAGTTCCCCATGGCGCCTCCCCACAAAGAACCTGCCCTATTTCCAGCACGTCCTTAACGGCTGAGTCCAGATCAGCTTCTCTCTTCGCGGATCCAGGGTCCTTGGGCAGGAGCCGCATGAATACGCTGTGAATACGGTGGAGCTTGCTTATAGCCTGTGTGTGATGGATAGAGGGAGAAATGAGATGAAAACTATGGATGGAGATTGGAAGGCAAAGACGGGAAAAAATTCAGAACAAAAACGGAACGTTTGATATCTGAGTACGGTGTGGAGAAATGACGGGCCCGACAGATGTGCAGGCGAGGAAGACAAGGGCGAGAGAAAGAAGCAAGTCGGTTTATCAGACAGAAGTGCTCTACTTAATTGTTGCATTGTCTTTCATTTCATCTGCTTGTCAAATTCCAAGCTGGCTTGGATTAGACAGTAATCTTACTGCAAAACTATTTCTAGAAGTGCAGAAACCCTTTCATATTTACATAGGCACACTCAGTAGATATATTTTTAGGTGAGTAGATGGAGTATAAACACAGAAGAGATGTCTGTTCTGCGTGCTTAGCTTTAGCAATCCTCTTTGGTCTGTGGTCGGCTTCTGTAGATGTGACAAATTTGGGGTTGCTGAACACATTTAGGCCAGGAGTGACATTAACACGGGGCAAATCACAACCAACACTACTGTCCCTGATGAGCTCATACCCAGAGTCACCATAGTGCCACTGCTACGCTGAGCAGGCCCAGTTCTGAAGGAAATGCCAACATCAGCAGCAATGGTCCAAACCTGTCCAGTGAGATGAGGTGACTCCCAAAACGTGCATCATAAATGACCCGTGGGTTGCCATTTCATACCTGTACCACACAAACCTGTAAGGAAATTGTCCTTAATAAATTGACCAGTGAATGCAGACACAAGATGGGTGTTTCTAATAAAGTGCCTCGAGAGCGTAAAGTCTCTGCGTGTGTATGTGTGTCTAGGGTTACCGTGGTGTGGAAGACTCGGTTGCAGTTGCCATGGTGACAGAGTATGGTCATCCTTGCCAAACGGATCTTATTTCATTGCTGTCCTTTTAAAACGTGATGTCATTCACTGGGTTTTAAGTTGGGGTGACCGACTACTTTGCGTTCTGCGTCTTCAGGAACGTTTGAAATGTTTTAATAAATTGGTGTTGCGGTTTTGGGGTAACGGGGCCCCTCTGATTTTAATAAATGGTGGATTGGTCCCCGTCTTGATGCCCCTCACTCCGGCTCTGGTTGGCTGATGATGAAAGGCTCATGGGAAACCGTTCTGCGGTCTGTGCAACTTGAACATGTGCCTTAGAGCAAAATAAATAAGTCAATAAAAAGACATATAAATAATAATAATAAATAAAGCCGCGTTGGCTGGGTTTTTGTTTGATGCCGTCGTTTTTGACAGCTATTCGTTCCGTGATATGTGAATATACTACAGTAGAATTTGGAAAGGACTGGGATGATTGTGGCGGGTTGTCGAAAGATTTGTGGCCGTACCAAGTGCTCGTCCGGGGGAGGAATAGGGAACTGTGTATCCGAATTGACCCTGAAGTAACTTTTCTCGAGTATTCTGTAACTGTTCTTTCTTTGGCGAGGTCTCTGATGAAAGAAAAAAGAAACCAGCAACAGGTCTATTTTTAGTGCTACTTGCGGGGAAGGATGAGTCACTCGTGAGCGATGTAATTTGGTCTGATTGTCCTGTGTAGATGACATCATGCTCTGGATGATGACTGACTGTGCTGGGAATTTGTTGTTGCAGGTAAGATGTTCAAGTCCCTGGACCTGTCTCTGATAGTGGAGTTTATGCTAATGTTCTACAAGGATAAGCCCATTGATTGGCTGCTGGACCACATCATGTGGGTGAAAGTGTGCAACCCAGAGAAGGATGCGGTATGTGTACACACACACACACACACACACACACACACACCCTGTTTCGACCCATGTTTCAAACTTTCTTTTAACCAGCTATTCTGATTACTGCATCACTCGCACGTTATTTTGCATAATAATAATATCCCAGCATTGAATTTGAGTTCTAGAATCTCTATTCCCCTGCTCTCTCTCCTTTCCTTCCTCATTTTTTCTAGTTTTATTTGTTCCTGTGTTTCTTTTTTCCGAAAATCTAAATGCCGGGGGGGCATCCACCCTGTAGCAGGTTCGAATGCTTAGTGCTCTGTTCTGAGAGGATGGCGGATGGTAGCAGTTCAGAGTGGGCGCTAGTCTGACGAGAGGCAGATGTGGGCGTGGGTCTGACAGGACTACAGCCCGTACGCAACAGACCAGGCGCACCCGGACTGACGCGTGTGCCGCCTGCCACGCTAATTGGTGGCGATGTTTTCTGAATGGCACCGTTGGCATAAAATTAATAGTTACGGAGTTTAAAATATGAACTTTACTTCAGGAGGCAGAGCGCCGTGGCTGTGTGTCTGACTGAATTCTGAGTCGTGTGTACGAGTGTTTGTCGTCTTTTCCACAGAAACACTGCGACAGGCAGAAGGCAAACCTTCGCATTCGCTTCAAGCCTTCCCTCTTCCAGCATGTGGGAACACACTCCTCTCTCGCTGGAAAGATCCAGAAGCTCAAGGTATGTATGTGTATGTGTGTTTTCGAGTGTGTTTTCATGTGTGCGTGTCTCAGTAGAGCCTTACTGCTGGGTACTGCAAATGCCTGCTTGGAGAAAAACATAAAAAGACACTTATGTGCTTTTTTGTTCATGGCGTCCTTGCCTGGCAGAGACGCTGTGGTAGTCAGGGACCGTGCGACCCTGCCCGCTCTGTGTGATATTGATTTCCCATTCCTCTGCCAGCTGACTGGCTGATGATCTGAACCTTAGAGGGACCTCGGTGTCTGCAGCCCCTCCCCCACTGTTGCAGCCCCTCCCCCAGTGTCTGCAGCCCCTCCCCCACTGTTGCAGCCCCTCCCCCAGTGTTGCAGCCCCTCCCCCACTGTTGCAGCCCCTCCCCCACTGTTGCAGCCCCTCCCCCACTGTTGCAGCCCCTCCCCCAGTGTCTGCAGCCCCTCCCCCAGTGTCTGCAGCCCCTCCCCCAGTGTCTGCAGCCCCTCCCCCACTGTTGCAGCCCCTCCCCCAGTGTCTGCAGCCCCTCCTCCACTGTTGCAGCCCCTCCCCCACTGTTGCAGCCCCTCCCCCAGTGTCTGCAGCCCCTCCCCCACTGCTCCTGCCTGTCACATGCTCACTCACTCATTCTCTTCTTATTTACCTGAGTGGGTTTTGTTTAGCTAGCTCTCCATTTCCCGCCCGTCCCTTTCTTGTCCGTCAGCGCGGAGTCCCCCTTTTTGTGCGACATGGATCTTTCTAGCTGTCTCTCTCCTTTTCTTTCTTTCCAGCCTTGTCCGCAAGATCCTCAAGCAGCTGTGTCCTTGTCCGTTACCGTCTTTACCCACGCTCCCACTCTGTCTCTGTAGGATAAGGACTTTGGCAAGCAGACTCTCCACAAAGGCCACGCCAATCCGCTAGCGGAGGTCACCACCAGCCTGAAGACCTACCAGCACTTCACTCTGGAGAAGGCCTACCTGGGCGAGGACTTCTTCTGGGCGTTCACGCCCGTGGCTGGAGACTTCATCCGCATTCGCTTCTTCACGCCCGTCCGCATAGAGAGGTGCAGACGCACGGAAAAATAAACGAGCCGCACCGTAGAAAAGCAGACAATATTCTCCCCCAAACTAAACACCCACCCACCTCGCTTACTGTTAGCAACCCGTGGCGTGTATGACCTATTGCACGTCTTACGTGTTTCAATGAGAACCATGCAGTGCCATTGGCACCCAGTTGCAAGTGAAGCCTGTGTAGAATAGAGCCATGGGTCCTTCACTCTAGCAGCAGACGCATGAGGCCGCTCAGCTTCTAGCTCTGATTATGGACGATGAGGTCCCAGCTGTGGTCAGAAGGTCTGCCCTGTCCTCTCACGGCCGGGCTGTGGGTGAGAGACTAGCAACGATGTGAAGAACAGCGAAATGCAGTGATAGGCTAATGGGTTATCGATCCCAGTCCCAAACCAGATAAATGTTTGTTAGGATGAGTAGAAACCCAAGATCACTGGGTTTGCTCTGATTTTATTTGATTTTTGTCTTTGCTATTTGTGGCGTGCGTGCGTGTGTGTGTGTGTGTGTGTGTGTGTGTGTGTGTGTGTGTTACAGATATTTCTTCCGCAGTGGGAACATCGAGCATCCTGGAGACAAGCTCTTCAACACCACGGTGGAGGTGCTTCCTTTTGATGTGAGCCTCCATCTGCTCTTACAATGACACGCACCTACACAAACACACATTTCATCTGCTGTCTCTAAAGCCTCTGGCCATAACAGACATAACAGACGGGTGGGTTCGCTTCTAGAGGGTTCCAGGACTTTTGGCTGATCTGACAACAAAATGTTCTCTGGTTAAGTCTAGCCCCGCCTCTGCTACCGCCTCCTCCCCTACAACTCCGCCTCTGCTACCGCCTCCTGCCTACAGCCCCGCCTCTGCTACCGCCTCCTCCCCTACAGCCCCGCCTCTGCTACCGCCTCCTCCCCTACAGCCCCGCCTCTGCTACCGCCTCCTCCCCTACAACTCCGCCTCTGCTACCGCCTCCTCCCCTACAGCCCCGCCTCTGCTACCGCCTCCTCCCCTACAGCCCCGCCTCTGCTACCGCCTCCTCCCCTACAGCCCCGCCTCTGCTACCGCCTCCTCCCCTACAGCCCCGCCTCTGCTACCGCCTCCTCCCCTACAACTCTGTCTCTGCTACCGCCTCCTCCCCTACAGCCCCGCCTCTGCTACCGCCTCCTCCCCTACAGCCCCGCCTCTGCTACCGCCTCCTGACCTACAACCCCGCCTCTGCT
>NC_135221.1:17789134-17921634 GCF_052324685.1 Brachyhypopomus gauderio | reverse complement strand
AGACTCGAGCAGTAACACCAGATCTGATATCGGCAAATTTGCACAGGGCCCCTGTGAGAGTTTACTGGTCTGTGGCCGGTTGTTAGCGCATCATTCACCAATCTTGATTTTTTTGTCATTTACACAGATTTCATCCTAAACTTTGATTAAGAAAGTCATGGTCACACAATACCAAGATAAAATGGTGGCATACCTATTTAATATGCCTTTGAATGTGTATGCAAATGTTCTCAGTAGGGCTTGTGCCAAAGGAGTTTGTCAGAGCACTGCTGTTGCTACGGAGATGGCTTAGAGGAGTTGAGGAGTTGAAGAGATTACTACTAGCCAATCAAAACATCCCCCCCCCTTCAGATTTCTCAAGCAGACAAACAACACAAACATCTTTACACACCTTCACCCTCCTTGTAAGATTGTAAAATGCACTGGAATGCATTGCTATTGTGTTGGTATTTTGTATCATTTAGATAAAATATATTTAATGATGTTATCTTCTATCCACTCTGTGAATTGTAATAAAGTCAAAATTTAAACATGTTGAGAATCTCGTCTTTTTTGTCCTTTCAAAATGTAAAACGATGAGATAGAAGTGACTAATTACCAAGTCTTGACATACATTTACATCATTTCACGAGTGCTCTTGAACAGAGTGGCTTCCAGAAGTCATTTGTAGTTTCTATCTAAAACGTATCCTCATGCTAGCATACTAATCAAAACTTATTTTTAAAACGTTATGGATGTTTAAGCGTTACTAAGTCTTTTTCAAGCGTCACCATTACTGCACAAATGCCCATATGTAGACTTTGACCTTCTCAATGACAGTTGAGAATATTGTGTTTACTACACCCTTTCTTGCTAGGGGACGGTGTTAACGGCTCCACTGAGAACTGTGGGGGGTGGTGTTGATACAGGTGTGACCTGTGATGTTCTCCACCTCGCTGAAGTCTGCTTCTCCTTCACACATCTACCACAATGTTACATATAAACTGGGAAATGGAGCGCTGGGAGGATTGTGCTCTCTTTCCCCAATTATGTTCAATGTTTCTGCGATGCTCACAGATCCTCACACAGGTTATCTTGGCGTGGCACCACCTGCAGCGATGGATCTGTTACAAACACGTGACACGCGTTAGGTAGATGAGTTGGCAAAAACGAATATTATCCGTTTTCCAGATCTCAATGTTCCGGTTAACCCAGTGAATCCAGCTTTTATCCCTCAGTGTGTGGGGGTTGCAAGGAACTAAAGCGCAGGCTTAAGTGCTCGTGCTCGTTTGTCTGAGCACGCGCATTTATCCTAATCAAAAGAAGACAGGACACGTGGGCGTTTACAATTTAACAGCATTTCTATTGTTAAATATACCTATTTGATAATATATTTTAACCTACAATTAATCTTCATAGCCCAAAGGAGAGATTGGATGGAGCAAGATGTTAGATCAACAAGGTGATTTCTCCATCAAACGCAAACATGACCCCAAATGTCTAAACGTGTCTTATTAACGAGGAAGCATGCCATCATGAGATGATTATCGAATCCCAGAATTTGTCGTTAAAGACGATTAATGAGAAAGAATGCCATAAAGTACTGTATTGTAAAAAACATTAAATATTAGTACTCTTTTGGACTATTAATCCATTCATTAAAAATATATATTTTTATTAAATAGTGGGAAAGGTTAAGGAGAAATACAAAAGACTAAAATAAATCCCGCTTGTGATTTAAAGCGTGAAAATGAACGCAACTTAAGCACAACAGTAAAGGTGTGTTGCGAGTCTGTGTTAAGCAACATACATATAAATTTTATTGCTCAATTTCCCTCAAACATAGCTGAAGTTATTTAAACTCTATTGCACTAGATTTCAGAATAAGCAGGCAGTCTGAGTCCACCAAATTTGATTCCGCTTGCTGTTCAGTATCCAATAAGCGTTTATTTCCCTGTGCTGGGGAGCCAATCACTGCTGTCCACGAGGTTCAGGTCGGAGGTGGAGACGTCTTTACTTGATAGACATAAAATCCAGACAATCATCATTTGACAGTTTTTGAGGGCGGGTGCAACTGGAATATAGTAGCCAATCAGGACAGGGGAAAGGTGGGACTACACGTTCAGCATTCATTCTCCCTAGTCACACGTGATCCCCTGTAGTTCAGGCGGTTTGGTACATCACAAAGCAGGGGTGAGTACATTTAGGCGATCAAATCACGACCAAATACATCTGTTTTAACCGTAATGCAGTCTAATATTGATTGTTTTCCCACACATTATGTGTATATGTACAGAACGCATCTTTAGCTGCGGCGCGTGTCTTCCAGGGCGCGTGTGAAGGTCTGCGTGGGTCTCGAGGCCGGTTGCCTAGCTAACGAGCGCGAGACTGTCAGCTAGCGAGCTAGCTAATTAGCGGCTAAGCTAACAGTCACAGGCGTCGTGCTAGTGAAATTGGCCGCACATTCTCACACCTAAATGCGCATTCCTCAAAGAGGACGTGTGTGGCCCCCCCTCCTTGTGCTCGCTATCTGGTCATTATAGTTTAAAAGTGTGAAACGGTAAACCGGGGGTTGTAGTTTAGCCGGCTAGCTTAGCTATCGCTAAGGGAGAACTGCGTGTTCACTCTCGTCTCAGGCGACACTCTCACTTCAGCTGTTCCTCACAGTTATAACGCAACACTAACGTGTGTTATTAAAGCTGGTGTGGTAATATTGAAACACCGTTTGGTTGGTGGTTGTTTGGTTTCAGTTCTAGTCGTGTGGCCGGGGGAGCTGTGACTGGTAGGGTGGGGGAAGTGGAGTATAAACCAGCCAGACTGGTGTGGCACATATATCAGTTCAGATTAATTTTCTTCTCGCAGTTCCAGTATTTGGAGGGCACTATCATTTTTTTGCAGTGTTTTGTCAGTGAGCGTTTTTATTTAAATCTGTAAAGGGTTTATAGCTGTGAACGGGACTAAGTGTCACTAGGAGACTCTTGAGGGTGCTCGTGTTCTTGAAGGGATCCGCAGGAAGTGGCACAACCCTGGCTGCTTTCATTGCTTATATTTGGTTGCAGTGTAACTGAGTGAGTGGTAATAATTGTCAAACCACCCCGCCCGTGTCCTTTTAAAATCTGACCTCAATAGTACTCCTAACAAAAGAGTGTAAAAGTAGGAAAAAGATTGTCTCCTGAAGACGTTTTTAGCTTTCAATCTGCTGGACTTCCCAACTGTTGCTGTTTCAAACTAGGTCAGGTTGGTTCATGAGCCATGCTATCTTAATTATGTAGTGAGCCAAGCTACATGCGTATAGGCTGGGACAGAGGGGCTGTACCCCCCCTTAACTTGTAGGCCTGGATGAAACCCAGACTTGGCTGAGGCTTGAATACTTAACTTGGGGTGGGTGTGTGTGACTGAGAGGGTCTTGGGTCTTATCCACTGGCGCTTTGTCCTGCTTACTCCGACAGAGCGCGTTACCACATGATACAGCTCGACTCTGTAAAGTGAAAGTGAGTTCTAAGATAGCTACACTCCTCTGTGATGCTAAGCTGTCTCAGACTGGCAAATCTCAAACAGTTTGTTCAGGTGGATGGCACTCTTGTCAGGTTGGTGCCAGAAACTGTTGAGTCCTGAGTGTTTTCGTTTGCTGGTTTTGGGGTGTAAATGTGTAGCAGATTAGCTCTGATGAGATTACTGGACCTCTCCTGTTTTGTATCATACAGGGGCCTTAGAACATAAGTCTGAGGTAAAACTAGGCTTAGCAGTTATTAAAAATGTGGAGTCACAGTGGAATCAGTCACAATGTTTGGATTCTTGTAATGTTGTATTTATTTAAAAATATATACTTTATATATAAAAAGGCGTGTATATTTCCCAGTAGCCACATATGACCATACTTCTCCCTGCTCCCTGAGGCACAAATGTGCGGTACATTTTTAGACATGGGCCTGTGTGTTTTTATGGCCCTCCAGTGTCAGTGGGAGGGTTGTGCCCAGGCAGTAATGAAGTGTTCTTACTTTGCTGCAATCAGTTTTGTTGCATGCTTTTTTTTTTTAATTACCATGCTGCTGATATTGGAGGAATTCCCCTATAATCACTTCCTTTCAATTCAGGCAGTCTCTCTCTCTCTCTGTGTGTGTGTGTGTGTGTGTATATGTGCGCGTGCCCTCACATGACTGAACATTTTTTTCTAAAGGTCATGCCCAACTTCAGAGCAGGGATGCAGAGGTTGGCGTCGTGTGTGCATGCCGGACGACGCTCACAGATAGCTGTGGTGTGAGGAGTGTGGGGGCCAGCTGTTGTCCTGAGATGGGGGGCTCACGCCCGACCTTTAGCTCTCCTCAAGTCCTTAACACACCAGCTTTACATGTCAGTCATCCAGAGATTGATATCCTCCGTAATTCATTTAACCTCTGTGGCTCGGACTCGGGTGTGAAGCCATTAACGTGGTGCTCTGTCACCACTCTCCTGTCAAACCTCTGTACTGTATGAGGGTGACGGGTTCATTTCAGGGCCCGGTGGATGTCCCCTGTGGGAGGGTATATACCCCCCCCCTCCTGTGCTTTCTCACACTAAAACCAGTACTACTAGTGCCCCTGGCCCCATCAAGTTTCTCATTTAAATGGCTAGCTCTTAAAATCGCAGCAAGCCATTGAGACGGCTATACCTTTCTCAGTGGTTACTGTTCTACTCTCTTAATATAATACGCAATTTGCTTACAGATGGCTTTTACCTACTTCCAGAGATGGAAGTGAAATTAAGTTAGTGCCCTTCTTATCTCGGTGTGATCTGCTATGCTGGGTTTTCATATGGATGGCACTATCCTTTCTTCCTCCTACTCTGTAGGTTTGGCAGATTGAGTTTGCCTGGAGATGCTACCATGGTGATGTGCAGTTAGCATATGGCAGTGCCCCCCCCTGGCTAATCTGGAGCATCTTAAGCTCTTTAGAGGAATATTGTGTGTGGTTGTGGTTGTGTGCACGTGTGTGTGTAATGTGCTACTGTTAGGCTGGTAAGGGATGTGTGTAGCTTTGTGGAAGCCTTATATCAGACTTTGTGGAATTTCTGGCCTCTCAGATTTAGCAATAATCAGCAATAATATCGTCACTGGCCATGATGGACTGAGTTGTACTAGGACTTTGAACAGCGAAAGGTTTTGGCCCTAAATGGCCTTTTCTGTCTTAGACTGAAGTGAAATTAGGTTTATGCCTTTCTATAGGGCACAGATCAGTTCTCTGTGTTCCCTGTTATGGTGGATTACTGAGGAGAGCAGAGGAAATGGGTTTTTCTTGAGAGCAGCAGGATAGACAGGAAAGACTTTTTTTTGCTGTTTGCAGTGTCAAAGGTTTCTCTCAGGAAGGTATAGGACTTGAATATCAGTTTTAAATTGGTGTGGTATTTGCCATTTTCCCCTGCCTTTAACCCCTTTGACGTATTATATAAAATTTAACACAAAAAAAATCTAAAACTTGCTCTTAAACATATCTGCAGCCTAATGCACTGTGTCTCTCTGTAAATTTTCTGAGGTAGGAGAAAATGTACTTTTCAGAATTGCTGTTGATCAAGATCCCTCAGAAATGTCTCATCAGGTGTTTGAAAGATTCATTGTTCAGTGTTGGGTGGCGTCTAGATGGTCGAGTAGAAGGTATTTGCATGTAGTTAGTATGCGTGTGCGTATGAGGGGCGGGAGCTGTGGTGCAGCGCTGTAATCCCATTGGGTTAAATCCCCTTAAGGGGAAAAAGGGCTGGGGCTGCGAAACTCCCTGCCGCCGTCCCGTCACCATGGCGATGGAAGTCAAGGCAGCACCAGGATGGTAATGTCCGCCGTGAGCTTGGCAGCCGCACGACAATATTGGGTTTAGATAAGCGGCCATAAACATGGCTGCGCTGGGCGCTTCGAGTTGGTTTTGTGGCAGTCCTTTAGATTAGGCGTGGTCATGGAACCCCTCGTCACCGCTATAATTTCCCAGTTAGCGTAATATAGAATTAAGCACCTGTCTTCTGAAATTGATGTTTAGGTTCTCGGCCTGTGTCTCTAGACTATGGAGCTGAAGGTGCGGTTATGCCTGCTGCTGCTTGTGTTGGGACTTTGCGTGGCACCGTTCGCTGCCACTCACGACGAGGAGGACGTGGACGTGGACATGGATGCTGACGTCGAAGACGACGCTGTCGACCTTGGCGATGACGAGCTGCTGGACGGAGAGCCCGAGGAGGAGGAGGAGCAATCAACCCCGGCCCCGCCCGCCGTGCCCACTGTAAGATGGTCGCCTCCTCTTCCTTTCAAGTTTCCAGCCCCACAGATCGTTGGTCACTGACGGGAACCCCCTGCTGCTTTTCTAAGCACGCTTTCCGCTCGGGACCTTCCTGGTCCGCTCGGGACCTTCCTGGTCCGCTCGGGACCTTCCTGGTCCTGTTCTTAAAGACCCCCAGCCAGCCCACATTCATATTGCATTCCAGCCCCCCTGCCCGTTCTGAGCCTGGTAATTATGGGTTGGAGAATGCGACTGTTCTGATTAGGGTGTGCTGGCAGCCGGACCAGTACCATGGGCTGGGAGGTCATCCCCATGCGCTTGGTTAGGAACCCCTGGTCTCCATGAAACACAGAGCCCAGGTCATTGCGGACAACCCTTAAGGTCATGGTTTGATCTGATAAAGGCAGCATGCTTTAAGGATGTGGCATTTCATATCATCTGAACAAGGCCGGCTCCAGGAGCTGAGCTGAACTCACTGATGTGAGTGTCCATCTCGTGTAGATTTGTGGTTTAGGAGCTGGCCCGACGTCACCAATAAAACCACTTATCTACCTCTACACCAACAGCCAGCAAAGTGGAGGGAGGATTCTTGCTATCTTCTGGTTAGGTTCATGTGAACCTTGCCTGCAGAATTGTCTAGTTGACCTACGTTCCAACATGGTGCTGCAGTATTATACAATTAAAATGTGCAGCGCTGGCCCCAACAACAGGTTGACCCACTCCGAGCTCTAACAGACCACTGCGCGCTGAAAAGAAGTTTCACATTCACCCAGTGCTGACACCCATATCATTTCCCATAATGCCCGTGTTCCAGGTGACGTACAAGGCCCCGGAGCCGAAAGGGGAGCACTTTTTTGCAGAGTCCTTCGACAGAGGAACTCTGGACGGGTAAGGAGCGCACACCCGCAGTGCCGTCACCGTAGTAACTACAGCTGTTCAGTTATGTATACGTGTTTTGATACATGTGTGTGTTTTCCAGATGGGTTTTGTCCCAGGCAAAGAAAGACGGCATTGATGAGGAAATAGCCAAGTATGACGGTATGCATCTGTCAGAAGTGGAATATGAGCGGGAGGAATCGGTGGGCGGTTTACTCCTGTGATTAAGTCACAGTCTAACAATGCTCACGTGTGCTACTTGGGTTTTAAGTGGGATTTTTGTGTGCGTGAGTAAATGTCAGGTTGAGACTGTTGTGGTTGGCCTAAATGTGTGCGTGTGTGTGTTTTGTGTGTGTAGGGAAATGGGAGGTTGAGGAGATGAAGGATACTAAACTACCTGGTGATAAAGGTCTTGTGCTCAAGTCTCGTGCCAAACATCATGCCATCTCTGCACCTCTACTGCGACCTTTCACCTTCGACACCAAACCTCTCATTGTCCAGTGAGTGTGTTTGTGTGTGTGTGTGTGTGCGCTAAGATTGGGGAAACAACTCTGCTGTTTAGACTGTTACAGAGGATCCTTTGTAACCTTTTAGTGGCTAATTACAGGTTAGTGTGGTAAGGCTGTGTCTTCAGTAGTTCTGTGTTGCTTGTCAGGTACGAGGTGAACTTCCAGACTGGAATTGACTGTGGCGGTGCCTACGTGAAACTGCTCTCCCAAAGCCACGACCTCAATTTGGTAAGTGCACTTTCTGTGTTTGGGCCAGAGACTGTGACCCCAGTGTTATCTGACTGGTGCGACCCCAATTACGGCACATTTGGAGCGAAATCCCTGGAGCCCAAGAATTACTCCTTTTCAGAACCACCCAACCACACACTCAGAACCACCCACAACCAGTCACGCACAGTACGTGATCCAGCCAGAACTTGGGAGGGAATCCCAACATTGGTGCCTGCCACCGCTGGTTCTGGGTAGTTGAGTTGGGCGGTTTGAGGTGGGCTGTTCTCCTGTGTAGTTGAGTTGGGCGGTTGGAGGTGGGCTCTTCTGCTGGGTAGTTGAGTTGGGCGGTTGGAGGTGGGCTCTTCTGCTGGGTAGTTGAGTTGGGCGGTTGGAGGTGGGCTCTTCTGCTGGGTAGTTGAGTTGGGCGGTTGGAGGTGGGCTCTTCTGCTGGGTAGTTGAGTTGGGCGGTTGGAGGTGGGCTCTTCTGCAGAAGACGGCAGAGTCTCCTTTTGCCTTCTTTTTGCCCACTTTTCATTAATTGTGGGCCTATCAATATGGAGCAGGTCCGTGTAGCTGTCTGTGTCCCATCAATGCATCTTGTGTTCGTTATTCATGAGATTCTCCCTCAGCTGGATCTGCTCCGTGTGCCTTGTGGGGACGAGCAGACATTAAAGCGTTTCTCAGTGAATAAGCAGACTTCTACACAGCGCTCAACACTGCCCCCCTAGCATGACTCGATGCACTGCCTTTTGCCCCCCCCCCACCTTTTCAGGAACAGTTTGTGGACAAGACGCCCTACACCATCATGTTTGGGCCGGACAAGTGCGGCGAGGACTACAAGCTGCACTTCATCTTCCGTCACAGGAACCCGAAAACGGGGGAGTACGAGGAGAAGCACGCCAAGAAGCCCGAGACGGACCTCCGAACCTACTACACAGACAAGAAGACCCACCTCTACACCCTGGGTCAGTCTGGCGCTCACGAGGGCTTTCATTTCTTCTCTCCCACACTTTTGTCTTTGGAGGGAGAACGTCAGTGTGGTCTCCAGATTTCAGACAGGTTTTCCACTCTGGTTTGGTCTACATCACATTAACCTTTCATTTATAAGAACGCTTGAAAGGCTTTGAGTAAACGACCGACATACTAGGTGAATAAACACCTTCAACCTCTGTGCAAGTTAATGATCAGCATTGTCAAAATATTAACACCAAGGTGTCAAAAATGAATGAATGAATACTCTGAATAGTTTCTGTACAAGGATTAATTGCTGGCGTAAGTGCGAACATCTCTGGCAGTGTACTAGGAGGATCTATATATAAAGGAACACTGCATCCTGAGCAGCACCAATGCAGTCTGAACAAACAAGACTGTGTCTGAATGTCCTGCAGTGCTCAACCCTGACAACAGCTTCGAGATGCTGATTGACCGCACGGTGGTGAACAGCGGGAGCCTGCTGTCCGACGTGACCCCCTCGGTCAACCCCCCCGCCGAGATCGAGGACCCCGACGACCACAAGCCCGAGGACTGGGACGAGAGGCCCAAGATCCAGGACCCAGACGCAGTCAAGCCTGAGGACTGGTGTGTGTGTGTGTGAGGGGGAGGGGGGGTGTGTGGTGTGGGGGGGAGTGTGTGTGTGTGTGTGTGTGTTGTGGGGGGGGAGTATGTATGTGTGTGTGTGTGTGTGTGTGGGACCGCACTCTGACTCTTGTCCTCTTCATCAGGGATGATGATGCTCCTGCTAAGATTCCTGATGAAGATGCTGTAAAACCTGAAGGTTGGCTGGACGATGAGCCCGAATACATTGGCGACCCCGACGCAGTCAAACCAGAGGACTGGTAACTCCCCCCTCTTAACCCTTTAACCCCCCCTCGCCGCCTGAGGCCTTTATCTTATGTAGAATATGTATTATATGTATAATTTTATATATAGAATAAATTATATAGTTATATTATTAATCCAGTGCCTTCATATCCAAGCCTGTTTACGTATGCTATTATGTAGTTTTTATTGACCGGAGAGTCTCGTAAACTGGTATGAGACAGTGGCAGGTAGAAGTGTTTGTGGTCTTTGAGAGATCTGATGTTGGATCAGATCCCTGATGTCTTCAGTCACATTCATGATGGTGTAGAATCCCAGAACTGATCCAGCGTCAGTGCTCTGATTGAGCCAACCGCTCTGTGCATGCGTGCTGTTCCAGAAACGAGTCGAGTGAATTTAATTAAAATGATCCCACTGAGAGCAGATTCAAATGAGTGCAAAAACGATGGTTAGGACGTCGATGTGTGCGTGTGTCTTTCACGTTCAGAATCTTCTGGATGAATTGTCTATGAAATGCATTCATAATTCATGTTTTGTCAATTAATTCATATTGTGCAGTCGGGCTCTCATCCAGTCTTCTCAGTAGACAGTATTTGTGCTCTGTGGGGATGGAACCCATGACCTTGGTGGTGTTGGCTCCATGCTCCACCTGTTGATGTGGCTCTCACCCACCCTCCTTCCAGGGACGAGGACATGGATGGTGAATGGGAGGCGCCCCAGGTCCCTAACCCCGCCTGTGAGTCTGCCCCCGGCTGTGGTAAATGGGAGAGGCCTGTGATTGATAACCCCAGCTACAAGGGCAAGTGGAAGCCTCCCATGATCGACAATCCTAACTACCAGGTATCAAGCCCAAACCTTTGCTGTTTGTCTGGTAACTTTCAGCCTCTTAATTAAAAATAATTGCATTAATTGGATTGTTTTAAACCTAAAATCCAGTTTGGGCGTTTGAATGAAAAGCTTCTCCTTCTCTCCTCTCTCCTCTCTCCTCCTCTCCCGTCATCCACAGGGAGTGTGGAAGCCCAGGAGAATCCCCAACCCCGACTTCTTCGAGGACCTGCACCCCTTCCGCATGACGGCGTTCAACGCCGTGGGCCTGGAGCTCTGGTCCATGTCGTCGGACATCTTCTTCGACAACTTCTTCATCACGTCCGACCGCAACGTAGCCGACCGTTGGGCCGAGGACGGCTGGGGCCTGAAGAAAGCTGCCGAGGGAGCTGCTGAGGTGCTCACCTTCCTCTTCCTCCTCCTCTCCCCCTTACCCTTGTGACATGAGAGCTTGGTTGTTTTTCCCACTGAATCCCTTCAGTCTTTCTAGTGTTCTGAAACACTTGTTGTTATTGTGAGTTTATATTGGGGTGGCTTATCTCTGCAGCAGTGGGTTGTAACTTCAGTCTTCTACTTCAAAGCCTCAGTATGGAAAAAGGTGTGTGTGTGTGTGTGGGAGGCAGGGTTAGCGTGTGTGTGAGGTGTATGTGCGTCCATGTGTGTGCATGAGTGGGTAGCAGGGTTAGGGGTGGGTCTGTCCATGTGCACGCGTGTGTCGCAAGTTGGCGGCAGGGGTGTGTGTGTGTGTGTGTGTGTGTGTGTGTGTGTGTGTGCTGACGAGTGCCTGTTTCCACTTAGCCCCGAGGCTTTTCCCACACGCGACCCAGTGCGGCTCTGCTCAACCCTGGCTGCAGCGTTCCTGTGCAGGGCGTCGGCCCGCGTCCCCACACCCTTACGAAGAAAACGCAGCCCTTTGATCCTTCTCTCTCATACTCCCATCCCATAATACCGCTCACCCCATCA
The DNA here is from genome assembly GCF_052324685.1 of Brachyhypopomus gauderio. Lineage (NCBI taxonomy): Eukaryota > Metazoa > Chordata > Actinopteri > Gymnotiformes > Hypopomidae > Brachyhypopomus > Brachyhypopomus gauderio. Next base: position 17,910,221 of record NC_135221.1, on the reverse strand, counting down.
CACTGCCACTGTCGGCGACAATGCTGACACACTACTTCGCACTACTGTAATCAGACCCCTCCCTCTTCCCTCTATGCCCCGCCCCCACAGGAAGAACATGTCCCAAACAGTCATTTTCCTCTGGCAGATGAACTAACAAGGCTTGACGGTCAGAGCCATTTCACCATGAAATGATTCAGCAAAAACCATGCTGGCATTTTTTTATATCTGAAGCTGTAGATGAAAACAAAGACTGGAATCTAAACCACCACACACACACACACACACACACACCCCCCCGTGCTTGTGGCACCCCACACTATACTCCCACACGCCCACACTCCCAGCAGCCGCTACTCTGCTTCTCTGTGGTTTGTCGGCAGCGCTGACAGTGGAGGCTCCGCCTCTTGCTACCATGGGAACGCAGCGTGTGTGCGCAAGGCCTCCCTCGACCTGCTGCTGGAACAAACGACGAGGGCTTCGCCGGGCAGCTCCTCTTGAGCGCTATTCCTGAGTGGAACCCGTCCTAAAAGGCCCGCGAGTCTAGACTGTGGCTCTGACCACTCGTGACGTGTACGGGGAGATGCTTCATTTCCTTCGTTTCTTTCTCTTGTTTGTTTTTTGGAACAAAAATTTGGACTTCAATTCTCACCATGCGGATTCAAATGACATCAACGCTTATGTCAAAATGTACCAAAATTCCACTTGGCCTTCATGTCGGTACGATGACTGATCATCTGCGTTACACACGGTGTGGATGTCTCAAGCTGTTGAACTGGAGTGCGTAGCCAGGGGCCCTGGGGCTTTGCCTTTAATAGTGCTGGCTTTTAGAACGAAGCACTTGTGTTTGGTCCGAGCCGAATGCTACACTACCATTGTGAAGGGGTGAAAGTGGGGAAGAGTTGTTAGCAGTGGAGATGTTGGTGGCGTTCTTTTGTTCTGAATTAAGAGTGATGTCCTCGGAGAAGGCTGGTGTGTGCGCGCGAGACGTGTAAACACAGCAGTAGATCACCAGAGCCGCTCCACAGTTCCGTTTATAACAGGAAGCGCTCAAAGAAAGTCCTCCTCCCTCACAATGGCTCCTTTGTGTGCCTCCGTGTGAATGCGAGCTGTCCGGAGGTGGAGGGCAAACACAGGGTGGGTGGGGGAGGTGGAGTAGTTTATATGGGTTGGTAGTGTCCTCATTCACTGCTGGTGATAGGGTGGGGGTTGTGGAGTGGGTGGGGTCGAGGGGGGGTTTTGCGATAAGTTCTGCTGCTCGGACGCCTTCGTCCCCCAAAGGTGAATTCCGAGCATGCCAGACGTGACTAGTGAGAGAGTTGGTCGAGAGGGGCACACCGTTCCTGCCTCGGCGTGTAGCACACAGGGCAGCTTGTGGGCTCTATGGAGAAAGCCATGTTAGCCATGTCCCCATGACCACGCCCCCTGCTGGCCAGGCCAAGGTCTTTCTTTGCCAGCTGATATTATGCCAGGCCGTGGTGTTAAAATCCAGACACCCAGCGTTTGATCCTTTCAGGCCCCCTCCCTCTTCCTCTTCACCCCCATTTTGAAGTGAACGTGGTGTTGTGATGAACCCCGCCCTGTTCAGAGGAGGAAAAGAATGGAGCAGTTTTCCAGATTATTCCTGAAATGTGGAGAAGTGTTGACCGAGGCCCGGCGTATTTCACTATTAGCAACGACATGATTCTGTTGGATGTGAGACCACGCAAAAGCCTTATTTCTCTGAACGTTTGCTTCTCTCCATCTCTCTCCACAGCCGGGTCTGGTGACCCAGATGATCTCGGCGGCCGAGGACCGGCCGTGGCTGTGGGTGGTCTACGTCCTGACCGTCGCTGTTCCCCTGGTCCTCATCATCGTCTTCTGTTGCACTGGAAAGGTGCGTGCGCTGCGTTCCCGCCGGACATGTTCTCTACGGCACCGTGTGCCGCGCAGAGCCGGTAAGGTGGTGCTGACCGTGACCGAGCGCGTCTCCAGTGACTGAGCACGTCTCCGTGTTGCCGTTTTGCAGAAGAAGGAGAGCCCGTCTGCCGCACAGTACAAGAAGACGGACGAGCCGCAGCCGGACGTGAAGGACGACGCCGAAGACGAGAAGGCCGAGGAAGAGGAGGCCAACGACGAGGAGTCGGGTAAGGACTACGGGTGACTTCACGCTGCGTAGGGCGGGGCGGTCGAGTTCGCTAATGCATCTGTGGGGCATTCTGGAGGGGCCAAGTTATGGGCTGAGCCTCCAGTTTACGAAAGCACAACAGCAGATTAATTACTGCGTCAGCAAACAAATCTTCATATTTAAAATGGCACAGTAATGATTCACACTGATGAAGCCACCCACTCAAATGGATTTCGAGTTTGATTTGTTGAGAGGGGTTTTTATAATTAGTCCTCTCAGTCTGCCTCAGATAGAACATCCAAAAACATTTTAGCATTGTTTTTCTGTATAAGAACAGACCTGCAAAATTTAGTCTTCACCCCAACCCACAAAAAAAAGATGCCCTTTGTAATGGGTAATCGGTTTAGTCCTCTGCTTTAGTCTTGATTCGGTTCCTGTTATGTGCATTCTGTCTCTGGACTCGTCAGCAGGGGGGGTGGGTTTGAGTTTCTGCCCCTCTTCCCTCCCCCATTCGGTTCAAGGATAGCAGAGGTGATCGTGTTCCCTTGTCTGCTGGTTTCCCAGCCATGACAGTGAAAACATTGTTGATTCCAGAAGCGATTCGTCTTTTTTTTTTTTTTTTTTTCGAGGCACTAAACGAGCGCGTTTTTCATCCTCAGCCGAGAAAAAGGACGATGGCGAAGACAGCCCTGCCGAGGTGGCCGCGGAAGAGGAAGAGGAAGCGGACAAGCCGGAAGAAGGCGGAGACAAATCGGATGAGGTGGGAAGGACCATCATGCATCAGTACCAGGTTCCTCCCCACATAGCAGAGGAACGTTTTAGCTGACCGTTCTGTCCATTTCCTTCTTCCTGACGGGAAAACGACACTCCTGTATTTAAGTTTTGAATGTTTAAAATAAAGTTTCCATGCTGACTCATTTTAAATGCCTTGCAACCAGTAACGCCAGCGGTAGTGGTCAGTATGAGCAAAGCCAAGCTGTGGCTGTGGACCGGAAGTGTGGAAGGAGAGACTTGGTATGTTCTCTAACCCCCCCCCCCCCCCCCCCCCTTTTTTTTTTCTCTCTCCCCCTCCTGTGCAGAAACAAGATGATGAAGTTCTGAGAAGGTCCCCTAGAAGCAAAGTGAGAGCTAGAAAGGACTGATGAGACACCTTTTTTTTTTTTTGCTTCCTGGAGCTGTCCAGCTGCAGTCCCTCTCCTGTGTGTCCCGTGTCCCACCCTCTCCCCCTCCTTCGTTGGACCTCCGCCCATTGATCCCTCCTTCCCCTGGTCTTCTGCCTCCTCATCCTCACCACGTGATGCCAGACCAAGAGAAACGCAAAACGGCCTATGGCAAGCTCGAACGAAAAAAGAAGAAAACAAGAGGTCCAAATCAGCACTTCGAACCGGGCTGAGGAGGACGACGATGAAGATCGCAACGTCAAATAGAGTAGAAACAGTTTTGCTTAACAAGGAAGGAAAGAAACGTTACCATTCCTCAACTGTGCTGATGCTAATGTAAAAAGTTAATCAAGTCCCTTCCTCCTCCTTCCGTCTCCTCAACACAAATGAATGCCTGACGGTTCCCTGCTGGCATCTCACAACTGTGGACAGTAATCGTAAACCATCCGCTGTGGCAACACTACAAGCCTCCACTTCATGCTCGGATTCTGAAGCAGACAGATCGGCACGTCCGTATACGAGAGTAGGGAAGCCGTGAGTTCCACAGGCCGTCCTCTGCACCTCCGCAAGAAAGATGCACGTGTAGTCATGTCTATACTCCTGAACTGTGCACAGCTAGGTTCCATTGACCTAGACTGGGCAAGACGTTCCTCAAAGAGATTTGGGTCACCATCACGTCCATTCCGCATTCTTCCGGTCTGTTTTCGTTTCAGTTCATTACACAGTAAGAACGGACTGGAAAGGACCCCTTAAGACCCCAGTTGCACCAAGACCTGTGCTTTAACTGGACTGTCTCGACTGGACAGGCTTAGTTAGGTGTCCGTGCAAATGCTGGTTAGTCTGTAGGATCTAGCATGCTGCCTTGTTAGATGGTAGCATGGTGCGGTTGAGTGGTGATTGTGAATTTACTGTGACTGTGATTATTATTTTTTCTCTTCCTTTTGTTGTTCTTACTAATGTATGTGTTTTTATTTAGACTTTTTCTCACACTTAATCAATGCTCTGCACACCCTGATTTCTTTCTGATCTTGAGCTTGGAGCAGGGGCGGCCATGTTAGGATGCCGTGAGATGTTTAGTTGGGGAATGAGAGAACCACGGAGAGTATTTCTCTGCTGTTGCCCAGGATAAGACACCCAGGCAGTACAGCTTACACCCCTGGCTGCAGTGACTCATAAGTTTATTTCTGCTCAGCCTCTGCTGTCTTTCCATTGGTGCACTGAGTCAGTCGTCTAATGCTCCATTGGTGAATGACTCAGCTCCTCTCTTGCTTCCTGTGACCTCACATCCTGTCTGAGCAGCAGTGGCAGCTTTTTCATACGATAACTCTTCCACTCTGTACATGCTTTACTGTACCTTTGTGGCAGCCTTGCATAATGCGCCAAGATTTTCGACGTTCTTTTTACTGCCGTCATCCAAACACAAGCCATGTCGTTCAGCCAAACGTTTCAGCAAAGCTCTTTGATATTTTGATCAGGAGACACTAATGGGCCACAACCCCGCAACCAGGCAGGGTAGCCTGCTGCATAGCTCCAGGGTGGATGTTCCTCGATTTCACTTTTCGTGGCCGTCTGACCCCCACCGTGCATCGTCCGACGCAGCGAGGGTGGTGCTGTAACGTGAGCTCTGCCCTAAGCTTAAAGAGTTCCCATTTTCCAGGTCGAATCGAACATGCTAATTCCCACATGCATGCCAACATGTACGTCACTGCTAACATCTCATTCTCTTTAACTAGCATCTGCAAGCGCAAGTCCTCCTGCTGTTCCTGAGCTTTGCTCCACTAGTCAAGTTATTTTTTTTCCCCCTTTCACCATTTTGCATACATTGGATTGATGGTGAATAGCCTGGATCAAGTTGTACATGACAACAGTGATGGGATTCCATTCTGGGTAGAGTAGTCCTTTCGAGAATATTAATTTGATCATCGAGTCCAAGTTTGTGTATTTAAGAGTGGGGATGGGAGGGACAAATCCATCATGTTGCGCACGTGCACACACACAACTAAAATAAACTGATTTGACAAAGGTGTCTCTTTATTTTGGCTGACGTGTGCTCTTTTGTTCAGAGATTTCTTGAATACCATCTTTAAAACTGTTAAGCAGGCGGGTATTCATTAAAAAATGTATTGAAAGCTGAATCTCTGATGGCCTGTTTTGGATTAACTGTTCTTTTTGAGTGCATGTGTGTTTTGCCATTTTTATCTATTTGTTTTGTCTCACTGCTTGGAAGTGGGGGACTTTTTCTTCATGGTGGCAGATTTATTGCCCCACCCCCCATGAAGGTTTAGCCAAACTAGTCCTTAGGGTTGTGAGCGGAATAATTAAGATGCAGGGAGAGGCTGTTGGAGTGTAGTCATTTAGGAAGGAGTTTTTTGAAGACTCATTTGTGTTCCTGTGCATTTTCAATATACATCTTATTTCAATAATGGCAACTGTAACATTTTTCAATTTTTTATTATTATTTTTTAGATAACAACCACAGAGTGTAGAAAGCTGACTGGATCAAGCCTATTGTGTAAGACCAGAAGAAAATCAGCTGTAACTTTTTTGGTTTTGTTTGCCTTTGTCAAAATGGCTGTATTTGAAGTAGAAATTAACTAGCAAAAGTTTGAATTCTGTCGTCACTAGGAAACACTTGTTTGGACGAAGGTGACGGATGCCCCCACCCAGCGTGTAGTCTACTTAAAACATCTCTGAATGCATATGCTAATTGTTCTGATGAATGGAAATAAATGAACTTATGAGAACATTTTGTGTCATCTACAAAAATGGGGCGTTTGTTAAACATGCTCATGCATGGCAAGCTACATTTATTTGCACATATATCTTTATTTTTAGTTATATGTTTATTCCAGATATTTAAGCTTCTTGCCATTTTAGGTGAACATTTTAAAGATCCAACTTTATGGACAAGTTATAGGGACCTTTCATCATCTAAAGGTTTCATTCAGATTTGTAGCAGCTGGTATCTTCCAATAACTTTTTAATAACTGCACATAGTAACCGAACACATGGATATCACTGATGATTTAAAAACATCGTAGTTGATGTTTAAGTGCAAGTGATTCTTAAGAAGCAGTTATTTGGTTGAACTACAAGAATGAGCACATCAGAGTTGCATTATTTAATTTTGCATAATCTGGGTCAGGCAAGGCCCTGGCCAAGAATTAGTGGTGGTAAGTCAACACTGGTCGATACTCGTGTGCCATGAAGGCTCCAGTCCCTGTGGTTGGTAGATGTCATATAAAGCCATTCAAGCCTTTCTTCCTGATTCCTTGAATATCATAGGCACGTTATAGAGAAGATGACTAAACCACCCAGCAAGATTACCAAAGCTTTTTTAGATGGAAAAATACAAAGACTGAAGACGAACATTATTTTACAACTTATCCAAACGCACCCCCACCCCAAATATGCGGACTAACTTAGCTTGTGAATAATGAAATGAGACGAATACATCATTATTTCTTCCCAGATATTATATGGATTATTGGAGAAGTTAACCGTTTTATATATTTATTTAATCACATGATCAAAACTACGCTTAATTTTTCTGGCCCCAAAACATTCTGCAGCATTTATAGAATAATCGGTTGCTATAATATGTTTACCAAAAAATTAACTTTCACAACTGGTAATCGGTAGCAACTGGAAGGGGATAAACTGGTGACTGTTCGCCAAACATTTCCTACCGATAGTGGAATGTTTTTTTCAAGAAGTTCGTACGTCACATCTTCGGCAAGTTCTCATTGGCTGGCTTGTACTGTCAATCACAAAAAGAAGGCGGGGAACTCGTGACGCTTTTCTGTGACGCAAAGGTTAGAAAAAGGAGAGGAAAAAAGAAAAAAAAAACTTGTTACAAGATGGCGACGAAGAACTGCCAGTACACTAGAAAACAATAGAAATAGCGAAGAAGAGCGGAGTTTGTTTGTTCAACGTTGCGTTTTCTTTTCCCGTGCCGACTAGGCGGGGAGGCGCTGGCTCGGTCGTTATTGTTCGCAGCGCGAGTAACTTAAAAAAATGAATATCAGTGAAAGTGATTTCATTATGCTTTGTTATAAGGCTAGTTAGCTAGCTGCTAGCTACATCCGTAGCTTAGCACGGTGGCTAACTCTCTCTAGCTAGCGGGCTAGCTGACGCTCCGGGTTCGCCTCAGATCAGCTGTTCGCGCGCTCGCTCCTCTCAAAAGTTTGTGAAAAGTAGCGGCGCGTGTGCCGTAGCGCGGCCCGTCGCGGCGCGCGCGGGTTCGGCCTCTCGGCTTTTACGCGGTCGCCGTCTCCGCCTCAGAGGAAAGTCCGTTCGCCTCGAACTTCGAGCGAGTACGAGGCGCGAGACGGAGTCGCGAGAGGGAGTCGCGCGCGAGAGTGGCGCGCGAGCCGGGCTAGCGGGGTTAGCACCAGGCTAACGGGGTTAGCAGCGGGCTAGCTGGGCTCTACCAGCGGATCACCCACTAAACCTAGACGTGGAAACCATTTTTGTTTGTTTCTCACGAGCTGCGCGGCTCGCTGGTTTCCTCATGACTTCAGTCCAGTAGACGCGCGGGACTCGCCGCTCGGAGCTCGGCGGGTGAACGTATATAAAACCAAGTTAAATTCTCCTCGTCTAACACTCTGGAGGAGGGGAGACCGTGTCGGTAATCCTGCCACATCCGCGAGTGAAAGTTTGAGAAGTTGTGTCGGCGCGACTAACGGCGGCTCGAGAAACTAACAGTTTCGCGGGGTGTTTATATGGAGGAGTCGCGCGGAGGTCCCGGTCACACGGCGCGTTTGTGGCGGTAAACGGAGACGTGTCGGTGGGGGGGACGGTTCACTTTTATTCACCGCGTCCCGGTTCGGTTCGTCTTCGGGCCTCGGCGCTTCGTTTCTTCCCCATTAGTCACTTTAAACTCGGTGAACTCGTGAAGTCGGTCGACTCCGCTTCTCGTTCAACCCCCGTCAGCGGTTCTCGGTCGATATTTGTTCGTTTTTATCGAGAAAAATCAAACTTTGATTTGTGTTTCTCTCTTTTTTTTACACGCACAGCTGTGATTTATGTGGCTGGTTGGCTGAACAACACAGAGGTGCGTGTGGGGGGGAAAGTGTCCGATATTTACCGACGGGTTGCGGAACTCGAGGCGTGCGGGGCTTCTGGTGTTGTGATGGGGCATTAGTGGAGTACCGACCCAAATGGGGGCAGTGGAGCGTGTTTAGTAGCGGCGAGGGGGGGATACGTGGCCCACACACCCGAGAAGCAGCAGAATCAGCGTTTATAAGTCGCTCACATCCGGCCAGAACCGAGCCGTGTGCCGACCCACACGCGGGGAGGGGGGCTGCGGTGTCGACCATGGCGGATTTCGTGGTGCCGCGGCACAGCGCGGTGATGGAGCGCCTGCGCCGCCGGATCGAGCTGTTCCGGCGGCACCACAGCAGCTGCGAGAAGCGCTACGACGGCACGGCGGTGGAGCGGCTGGAGCTGGACCGCCAGCACACCTTCACGCTGCACCAGCGCTGCCTGCAGACCAAGGCCAAGCGCTCCAACAAGCACCGGCAGCCGCAGGCCGGCACCGAGCCGGCGGCGCAGAGAGGGTCCGGCAGCGGGGCCGGTACCGCCGAGCTGGCCGACGGCGGGGCGCCCGGGGACCAGAGCAGGAACAGCACGTTGATCGCGGTAGGTGGTTCTGTGCAGAATGGGGGAGACCTCACGCTTGTGCTAAAACCTGATGAATAATGCGAGTTATCAGGGAGTTCAGCTGTGGAAGTGTAGAAGACTGATGGTACTTGGTGTAGACAGCCAGTGCACCAGGGCTGGGTTACAACATGGGTTGATGCCCTGACACACCTCATTTAACTCATTACTTAATTGGCAGGTTTAGTAGTCCAGTATCTGTTTAGTCCAGGGAAATTGAAAGAGATCTCTGTAAAAAAAGAGCAACATCAACTTCTGCGTGAAAGCATTGGTTTGAAATGTTCATTCATTTCCTCAGTTGAGCAGATCACCTCCATATGCTTGAGTCGCACATTAAGCAGGGCAGTAGAGCAGACATGGCTATTCGAACAGTCACCTCAAGCTCTGGGAAAACCGCGGTCTACCTGGGGGCAATCTCCATGGTGTAAAAAGTTTCTTTCACGGTGAATTAAAATGTGATCCTTTTGTCATGAAATATGTGCATTAAAATGTAGGCTTCTTTAGGTCAGAACTGCAGCCTGTTTCAGGTTCAAAGTGGTCAACCTCAAGCAAAAAGTTTTCGGAATAGTTATCACCTGTTTACTGTTGCTACCTGTTAGTGATGGTCAGTCCAGCTGCATCACGTAACTGTCTCACTGTTCTTGACGCTGCTGTTGGCCTTCTACGTTTGATTTTAGACTCAAATTGTTAAACACAGATCGCCCGAGTTCTCTGCCCGACAGACAGGAGGTAGACAAGAATCACTCAGCACTGGCTGAAAGTGAAATGTAGAAACAATGCCAGTGTTTTGCTGCATGTGCTGTTTTGTTAAGTAGACAGCAAAGTTGAGGGATGTGGTGGTAAGATTGCGTGTAAGAAGCAGTTAGCCTGCCATTCCAGCACTAGCATCCCGAGGGCACAGCGGTTTGATTATTTCCCGTTTCAAGTCGAGCAAAAGTTAAGCTGTGTTTATGTAGAAATAAATTCACCTATCCAAGTAGTTACGTCTCTCACTGTACTGGTTTTTGCCCTCTTGGGGACATAAGAGTAGATATTTGAATGGTTTCGAACTTGTTTTTGTTTATTTTGGGGTTTTTTTTTTTTGTTTTTTTTTGGTTTTTGACAATTAGGAAACTTTAAATATTGTTTTTGGCCAATTTTGCTAGAGAGAAGCGGTGGGGTTAGGCTGATGGATCCTGATGGGACAGTTTTACTATTGGCACACCCGCTGGGGGTGGGGGCGGCATCTGTGGCATTTTTGAGCTAACTGTCATAACCACAGAGTCTCAGTGTTTATTGTTTAGTACATGCTGCGTTAAAATACACGGAGGAGAGAGGCTGAGAGCAGACTAATGCACTTGCCGAATGTAGGTCAGTGTTATGCAGTTCAGTATCGGGTGCCAAGAATAGTCAGCTTTTCAGCATTGTGGTGTTTAAAAAATCTCCACCAAGGACTCATTTCAGATCACCGTTACAACGTATGGAATTGTACTGAGAATCCATCTTATGTGTGAGTTGCATTAGTCTAGAAATAAACTCGGCAAAAGTGTGCTGGACTTAAACAGGCTAACTAGCCTTCATCTTCATTATGATTTCCTGTGTTATGGCCAGTTGAAGGCCACAGAGAAGCTAAAAGAACTTACGAATTTGAACGTTGGCCATGCCGGAGTTTATGGTGACCTGTTGGTACAACGAAATCTTTGGTTGAGAATCTCCACACCATCATGACCATGTTGGTATGGTCTCTGTTGTGGTTTACCAAAGTTTGTGAACAGCTGAGTTTGTTTAAATAATCGGAAGTATTTTTTGCAAAATGTAACCCAACATTTTCAGAACACGGTAAGAAAATTAGCTCCTTGTTGACTTTTTTCAGTTTTATTTTTTGCACGTTCTAAGGGATTGGGAAGTCACCAGAACCTGGAACCAATCCGTGTTTTTCTTTACTCATTTACGATGTAGATCTATATTGGGTGAACCAGATAGCAGTCACGGAGCTTTTTATATACCAGCACCCCCCTCCCCAGCCAGCCCGCACACATTTAAAAAAACCATAAGTAACCGAACAGTTGGTTGTTCAGTTGTTTCTTGACCAACTGTCTTTGCATCATTAACACAGAAGTGAGTGAGTGAAGTGTGTTGTCATGTCTGCATTGAGAACCTACACCCAAAACAGTAGATGTGTCAAACATTGTTAGTAAGCAATAATGTGCTGATCTAAGTAATTTCAAAGAACTTAGAAGATCAGAGGTGACTAGTGGTTGACTGAAAAATACTTTGTGAACTGTTAAACAGCTCGAGAAACTGTCCAGAAAGTAGGAGTCGGGTTGTCGGACATGAAAAGAATATAGCAGCATGATCTCAGCGGGTTTACCACAAGATGCAAATGTCTGAAGAACAAAAAGGTCAGGTTTCGGGTTACCAAAACCACACGCAGAGCCTGGAGAGTTCAAGAGGTCGTACGGACAGGCGAGATGGAGAGGGAGGGAGAGAGAGAGAGAGAGCTGCTCACCCAGCGGTTTCGGCGTCCTCTGCCTGTCAAACACAGCGACACTCGTGCAGCCAGGGTGTCCTTCCTTCATGCAACCCACGGGTGGCGACACGAAGGGCCCACGAGCGTCTCTCCTCCCTCAGACCTCAACCCTGCGTTGCACGTGCACCCTCAACCACCGTGGAGTTTTCACTTCCTACAAATAAGAGTGAGGTGGCCACGCCCCAGTGACGCTGGGGCTGTAGCACAGGCCTGCATCAGCGGGGGAGATGGCTCGCATCTGCTGATGTCTGAGTCAGGCAGTTTCAGGCGGCCGCTGATTACAATTATATAAGAACTAAGTACTTGCACGGGATCGTTAATTCGTTCAAAATGTGATCAGCACGAATTGGAAGGCTATGAATAGAAAGGGCTGTGATTTGTACGGGCTGTGTACCCAGTCTTCATGTAGTCACTCGTGATTAAAGTTGATCGAATGCCACCCCACCCTTCTAGACTCATGAATAAACATCATAAGTAAATAGTAAATGACCTTGTTGAAGATTGTTCCGGTAGCTTATAACCTACGTTACTGAGTTTTTGGCTTAGCGCTCTTATGTGGTAAATCAGAACATTGAGTCAGAGGACAAATTGTGCAAGTTGCAGCTATGTGGAAAAAAATTTGAATCTGGGCATAAAAAAAAGGAGAAAAAGTTGCAATGTTGGTTATGTCCTTTTTCAGTTTCAGTCTTCCGAGTGACCTTGTCAGATAACTAGAGCTCGACCAGACGTGAGATGCAGCCGCGTGACCCGCCGCTTAAGCCGTTAAACAAACGAGTCCAATAGGTTGAGCATGTGGAGGAGGGCAGCACAGGTGAAGAGGGAACAGGAGCGTTGTGGACACCCGCGGGGGGCGCAGGAACCTCGTGGGGAGCCTGTACACACTGGAGCAGACCCTGCTGGGCCCGCCGAGGCACCCAGGAGAGCTGCTGCTTGCACAGTTTTGATCTCGCGGGGGTTCCTTGACTCTTTCCCTTTAGTGGTCCGTTTCATGATCTAAACGCACAAACTTAACGTTTGTGAAATCGAATGGTGCTTAAACTTAGACTCAAAGGCTGCATGGTCTTGCATATATATATTTTTTGACATTTAAACAATACATTTCTATAATTAAACCTGTAGTATAGTGTATTGTGTTGATAGTGGAGGAATAAGTAAATACATTAAGTTAATTGATTGAAAATGACAGCAGGTTGATTATCCTTGTGGATTAGATGGGCCCTCCCAGCACTGTAGGAAGGCATCCTAATATTGCAGTCAAGATGAACCCGGTGAGGCGTTTAACGGACACCAACGGTAGGCGATGCGTCCACAGGACTCGACCTCATTCCCAACCTCAGACGTCGCCCTGTTCTTCAGCTCTTCCACTCTGGGGCTTCCTGAGCCGCCCGCACATCGCCCAAACACCCTCGTGCGCTCGAGAGGAGAGTACCAAACACTCGGCAGCCGCCGAGCCACGCGTCTACCCCAATACTCCGCCAGCTCCCGGGTTTCTCGAGCGGTTCCCATCAAGCGCTGATAAATCAGCAGGCCCCCCGCTGTGGCCCTCAGTCCCAGAGGAAGACTGCAGCTAGAGGTGGAGGCACGTTTAGTGTGAGTCAGGCCTGAGCTGTCCCTGCCCCCACCTCGCCCACACGCTTGACTCACCATTGTTTCTGGTGCCCCCAGGACATCTCTCTCTCCCTCCCCGTGTGTGTGCGCGCGCCCTCGTGCGTTTGTGTTTGCACGCATGCCACCACGCTTGACCCTTACCCTGCAACAGGAAGCGTTTGCTTCGCTGCGCAAATTAGACTCTGGTGTCCTGTTGACAGTCTTTCACTTTTGACCACAGATCTCACGGCTGTGCGGTCGTCGTCGTTCAGAGGAGCGGGCGGGACGCGACCCGGTTTCCTCTGCTCGGTGGCCGTTTCGACCCAGTTGGGTCGTCTGACTCCGTCTGTGGACGAGTCGGAGCTCCCCCGCCCTGCCGAGCCAGAGCCGAGCCCGTATTTGCGCCCACTCGACTGTCGTCGTGTTCTCCCAGCGTCCGAATTAACCAGATAACGTCGTATCACCTTGTATCGCCGCTTTCTGCTCTTATGAGGAGATGGGAAGACATTTCTAGCATACGGATGTTTCTCGTTCGCAACAAAGCGGTCCGTCTCCGTCTGACATGGGGCGGTCCGTTCCTGAGCCCGCCCGGGGCCATGGCGTCCAACAAGCCTTGCACACTGCTGGGGTAGAGGGCACAGTGAGCCCCTGGGCACCGTCTGCCCGGTCCCCTAGTGGCCCCGGCTCCAACTTTGGCCCCCATGGCCCCGCCACTCGCCTGCCCAGGAACCAGGGCGGTCCACGGCCGTGTCGCCGCCCCTTTAGTTGTGGTCCGGGTGCCCATACACATGGTAATGGGCCCCATGTGGCCTGTGGTGGCGGTGGTTGAGAAGGGGTGGGGGGGGCGTCATAAAGGCAGAGAGGGAGAGAAGAGGGAGAGTGAAGGAATGAGGAGGGGTGGATGGGAGGTGGAGGGGCAGGGCAACAGAGGCAGTTTGGGAGGCCATTTGGAGAGGGAGGGAGGGGGAGAGAGAGAGAGAGCCGGCTCATGTGGGCGTGCGTAACTCAAGGGAGAGGGTGCGGGAGAAAGAGTGTGAAAAGACAGACCAGTTTTTCTGGTTCTTTCTCTCCCTTTTTCTCCCTCACTCACTCGTTCTCTCGGAGGAGGGTGTTGAGATCAGACGAGCCGCCTGACTTTACCCATAGCAAGTCCCTAGCATGGTTCAGCTCTTGTTTGGATGGAACCGCCATTTCAGCTAGCCAGTGTAAATATGGCAGAAGGAACAGTGTTTACCACATGACCCTTTCTTCAGTATATCATAGACATGCATTTTATATCTTCAGTCCTATAGATGTATATGGGATTTCCTTTAGGGTTCCTTTTGCTCCTTTAATAGTCCCAGTTCACACAGCCTCTGGGTGACCCAACCAAAGGCAAAAATATTGAGTGTTGGTTTCTCATAGTACTGTCTCGTGTACATAAACAACTGTTAGTCATCAACTGTATCTTGTGTTCTGAAGTCCATTGGCTGTAATGGCTGCACGATGCTGGTGCTTCCAGTGGCCCATCAACTGGTCGGCTGTGTTATCGTTATTGTCCTTTTGGAGAATGTGTGGTTGTGTTGTTGAGGTGGGAGAACTCACCATGTTCCTGTTGAACCCTCTAGTTGCAGGAGACGGTGAAGAGGAAGCTGGAGAGTGCAGGTTCTCCGCTGGGCCGCGAGCAGGTCAACGGCTTTGGCGACGCCTACCCGCTGTCCAAGAAGTCCTGCCTGGACGAGCCGCTGGGCGGCCTGAACGGGGCGTCGAACGGCCCCGTGCCGCCGCTCTCGCCCCTGGACAGCAAGCGCGGCCTGACGGCCGAGGCGCTGGGGCTCAACGGCTCGCACGCGTCCTCCGAGTCCAACGGGCCGGTCCTGCCGGACATGCGGGGCGCCGAGCCCGACCTGCGGCTCAAGCAGGAGATGAAGCAGGAGCCCATGGACGACATCCTGCCCACGGGCGGGGGCAACGGCGGCATCATCCTCCCGGACCTGAACCTGAACGAGCAGGAGTGGACCGAGCTGATGGAGGAGTTCAACCGCTCCGTGCCCTACGAGGAGATCCAGGAGCTCTTCAACGACAGCTTCGACGACCGCAAGGACGGCGAGGGGCCGACCGGCGCTGGACCCGCCGCCACGGCGCTCCTCCCGCCGGACCTGGTGAAGGCCGAGTTCTCGCCCGCGGCGGCCTCCTTCGAGCAGGACTCCCGCACGGGCTCGCCCCACGTGCCGTCCGGCGCCGGCGGCCCGCAGCTGCACGTCGGGTCGCCCGCGGCCGCTCCGTCCGCAGCCTCCTCGCCGGCGTTACCCGTCCCGCAGGCCGTCCAGGCTCCGCGCCAGAACCAGACGGCCCCGCCGGGTCAGACCGCCCGCTCGCTACAGGGCCACCTGCTCCCCGTGCCGCCCAAGGACCTGTCGCCGGCCCAGCAGCTGCAGCAGCTAGCGGCGCGTGAGCAGCAGCGGACGCAGCGCATTCAGAACCAGCAGAAGCAGCCGAAGCCACCGCCCAAGTTCCACCAGCAGCCCGGCCACCCCTCCGCCTGGACCCAGAGCGCCACCGCCCAGAACGCCATGAGCGGCGCCTTCGGCCTGGAGAAGCCCACCAGCCCGTCCCTCTACCCCCCGGACTTCCAGAACCCCAAGACCCTCCTCATGACCACTCAGCAGCCCAGCAAAGGCTCCCCCAAAGCGGGCGCGCCGGGCGGATACATGCAGCCCGCCGGGCACCCCATGCTGGGCCACCCCACGGCGCCCTCTGGTGCCCTGGGCCACCCGCCGGGCGCAGGTGGGCAGGCCGCCATGTTGGACTACAGCAACACTAAACCCCTGAGCCACTTCGAGGCCGGAGCTCCGGGACCGCCGCGGGGACCCGCGATCCCGCCGGGTCAGAACAAAAACGCCCTCCACAACATCCTGCGACACGTCCACATGAAACCGACCTACAGAGCTCCGGCGCACATGACGCACGCACAGGTAAGATCCGGTAACCCACCTGCGCCCGCATGCCCTCCCCTCCCGGGCCATACCCACCTTGAATGCAGGTGTCCCTGTACCAGTCGCCTTTTGTCCTTTATGGTCTAGAGCAGGGGTCGGCAACCCAAAATGTTGAGAGCCATATTGGACCAAAAAAACAAAAAACAAATATCTTTGGAGCCGCAAAATATTAAAAGCCTTATATAAGCCTTATAATGAAGGCAACACATGCTGTATGTATCTATATTAGCCTATATCAAAATGACTGTTAGCTACAAGTACATAATGAGCATTCATGATTAAATGTTTATTCTCCCTGCAGTGTATTCTGTAGTAGGGGTGTCACGATTCTCTAAATTCTCGATTCGATTGTATTTCCGATTTTAGGGTCACGATTCGATTCTCGATTTACAGCAGAGAGGCCTATGCCAGTTTTAGATTAGTCTATGGTCAGTCATTGGTTTGATTAATCAAATTTACAATATCTTATTTCAAAAGGTGGGTTTGATATAAGCGATGCAAAGTCATACAAGTGATCTGTAATACACCACATTAGGCACTAATGGTCAAATTTAAATAAATTAAGATAAATGTAACAATCTTGTTCTCAGTGGAAAACAACAAAAACAAACAAACAAATAATAATAACAAAAATGAGTGGTCACAGAGGGTACCTGCTATCTAGTGGCTTTTTTTGGTAGCAGCAATGTACACTATTAAAACAGCAATTTGCAACATAAAATACGTAATAAAAAAATACAGGAACAGTCACATACAAATTAATAGAACAAATAGAGCCTTAACAAACTAAACTCTATCTTACAAAATTTCTTTAAAAACTATTTCTTTAGTGTCTTCATACATGGAGTGCAACACTTTAGTTGTAAGATTATACTTTCGCGAGTGACCGTAGCGCGCGACTCCGCACACCTCGCACGAACCTCCGCGAATGGCGGAGGCGTTTAAACTTGGCGCGTCACGTTCTATGCAGTGGTCTCCGAAACGATATGTGGTAGTATAAAGAAACACCTCAAAAACAGGAATGAACATTTACATGACCAATTTTAATGTTACTTTGTGTTCCAGCTTTGAAAAGTGCTGGAATTTAGGCTAAAGTACTTGAAAATGCTTTGTTTTGTTTACAACAGCCCCCTGCCCAGCATCTCGCCCTGCTAATAGACACGTGTGTCGCAGGCTGTGACGCAAATCTTCGTTGACAAAATACATTTTTTCAGCATTTCACCAATACAGCATTGGAAAACGTTAAGAATGTTGGTGTCATGTTTGTCTCATACAAAAACTATATTAAAACAAATATATATATTTCTCCTATCTTTTTACATTTTCAAATATTTTTGAAAAAGCTCCAGGGAGCCGCTAGGGCAGTGCCAAAGAGCCGTGGGTTGCCGACCCCCGCACTAGAGAAACTAACTGTTGAATCTGTTCAGATTTGAAAACAAATACAGCCTTGCGTTATGGTTTCTGCAGCAGATGTAAGGGTGAGGTCTGTGAAGTGTGTGCACTTTTGTATAAAAACTTTTTTGTATACGTGTGTGTGTGTGTGTGTGTGTGTGGGGGGGGGGGGGGTAGCAGCAGCAATCCTCTTCAGCGCCGGGGATGAAGAGTTTGTCTGGGTCAGGCAGCTGGTTGCTAAGGAGCAGATCACTGGAAGGCACCCACACACACACACACACACACACACACACACACACACACACACACACACACCCTCAGGGAGGGCCGGGCCGTGAGGTTGCAGCCCTGTGACAGAGGGCTCAGTAGAGAAAGGGAGGGCGGCTGAGGGAGACAGGACGACGACAAAGCGTCCTTTCATGCGCTGGTCCTCCCCGGTCCTGCTCCCAGTATTTTGGGATCCTCCCTCTCTCTCTCCCTCTCTCTGTCTCTGCTATTTAAATATAGCTGCCCAACCCACTTGTTTTTTGTTTCATTTTTGTTTTTCTCCTCTCGCAAGATGAACTTTCTGCTCTTTCTCCCTCCTGCTCTCCCGTCCACTGTGCGGGGGACCCCCCCCGTCTCCCCGGTCCTGGTCCGGCGTGGCCCGGTTCCTGAGGAGGCGCGTGCCTCCCACCACTTTTCCATGCAGGGACGGTGACCTTGTGCGTCTGGGGTAGAAGGAGCCAGCGCATGGGTGGAAAGAGGCCAGGGCTGCAGCACGGGGTTTATTTTTGCAGCAGACCTCCGGCGCTGGCCTGTCATGTTCATCTGTGGTTGGCCCAGAATGCTGAGGCAGCGTTGAGCCTCTCCGGGGTTGCAGTGGCTTCAGGAGCAGACCCGGGTTCCGAATTCACGTCAGCCGCTCTCTTCCCCGCTGTAGAGAGGTCATGCGTACGCTCCGTGTCCTGAAGAGTTTGTGTAATCTGATGCGCCTGTCCGGTCTAGGCTCGCTAACTCATCTGTGCCAACACACCCAGTTGTCCTCGCAGCCTCTCGTCTCGCTCAGGTTTCCGGGCTGCCAGAGGCCCGTGCGGGTCGAGCCTTCACGGATGGGGCGCGTGTAGTGGCGGTCTGTGCTTTACCTTCTGGCAGGTTTAGTTTTCGGGGCCTTTTCTCTGCTCGTCGTTTTTGTCACGCCTGAAGCACATGAGTTTTGCTGCTCTGCCCTCTCGTGGCAAGAATGTGCATTACAGAACTGCCACCCTTAAAGCTCCAGGGAGCCTAAATCTTTTTTTTCCCCTGACTAATTAGGTTAATGTTGTTCTTGTAGGCACTCAATGATAAACCAATTTATTCCAGTAAAGGATTTATTTTAGTCTGAATTTCTCCTCTTCCAGTGTTCTAATGTTGAGTAAATCTTATATAAACTTTACCCAACATGGTCTACACCAGGTATCACCAAATGGCGGACCGCGGTCCGGATCCGGACCCGAACGCCGTCCTGTCCGGACCCAATCACATTCCTGATTAACTGGATACGGACCCAAATGCCAAAAATTTTTTAACGGGAGACTATATTTTAAACCGGAGAATTTATTTTTAGACGAGTGTTACGTTCACCACCCATTTGAGTGTTACGTTCGCCCCCGCTCAACAACTTTCGTTCGCCACCGCGGACCCGGACCTAAGGTCTGAGCTATCTGCCAAAAATGGACCGCGGAAAGATTTAATTGATTACCCCTGGTCTACACTGTCATTAGCTGTAGGAATTCTCAAAGTTAGGCCGTTCTAGGCCAAGGTAATGTGCCGTGTTTACGTTATGAAGTCCATGCAATTTTCACCATTCATGGAGCTGTCTACCACGAGCACACACTCACACTTCTGGTGCTAGGCATGTATGGTTGTATGACTGATACTGCTAGCGCCATTCTTTGCACCCTGCTTGAGTGGAGTAGTAGCGGCCCGTCAATCAAAAGTGCTGACTGGACCTTGTACTATGTATATTAGGACCGTGTACAGACAATTCTCAGCTAGTCCTCATAAACCAATTGTTTGTGTCCAGTGTTTTTCATATTTACTTAATTTCATTGAATACATATAATACTTAATACTTATCATGTAATCTAGTACTATTTTTAGAAATATTCACATTTTACAGTACGTTTTCTGGGTGCAACACACCGACACTACTTAGCAGGGGCTCTTCACCTGCTGACCCAGAACTGGTAATGACTGGTAATTGGATCATGTTGAACACTGGTGTTGAGGCCCCAGCCCTCGAGGTGAAGGTCCCGCTCACGTCCCGCGCTGTGAAGACATCCTGGGCAGGAACTTTGCTTTAAGCTCTGAGACTGAAGCCCACCTGAATTGCTGCTGGCATCCTGTAAATCCAGGGTTGGGTTTTTATTCTCTACCTCTGTCTGCAGGAGCCAGGCACCTACCCATCAGCTCCCCATGTCCCGGGCAACGGCAGCGCCATGGCAACCCAGCAAGGAGGCGGAGGCGGGGGAGGCGGCATGGCGACTAGCCACAGCAACGCGACGTACCTGAGCGCCCTGCCCAAACAGATGACCATCATGAGTCCACAGCAGAAACAGTTCCTCCTCAACCAGCACAGGCACATAATGGCTGAGCAGGTCAGAGGGCAAAGGCCAATCCGGGTCAAACTTGTCTCCAGTCATGTTTCAGATCAAATACATGTTCTATGTGCTGTTACATTTTCAGGAACCGCTGGGCAAAAAACTTGTGCAATTAAAATAACAGTTAATTTGATGCCTGTTAAAAGATGCATAAATCACACACACTTTTTTGTTGTTTATGAGAGCAGTGTCTTAAATGGCCACTGGGGGGCGCAAATGTTACATTCTTAGTCATGACACTAGCACTTTTCATTATTAGTTGGCATGTAGCCTCCCAGATTAATGATGCTCATAACTAAGCAAGTGTGCCTCTCTTGTACATTCTCACACTCACTCTCTCACACTCACTCTCTCACACTCACTCTCTCACACTCACTCTCTCACACTCACTCTCTCACACTCACTCTCTCACACTCACTCTCTCACACTCACTCTCACACTCACTCTCTCTCACTCTCACACTCACTCTCTCTCACTCACACACTCTCTCTCTCACTCACACACTCTCTCTCTCACTCACACACTCTCTCTCTCACTCACACACTCTCTCTCTCACTCACACACTCTCTCTCTCACTCACACACACACGCACACACACACTCACACACACACGCACTCACACACACAGGAGAAACAGCGGCAGCAACAGGAGCAGCAGCTGCAGAGGCACCTGACCCGCCCCCCGCCCCAGTACCAGGACCAACAGAACCCGTCTGCCCAGCAGAACCCATTCCAGCCGCAGCCACAAGTCTCCCAGTTTCCAGGTACCCACGGCAGCCTTAATGGCCCCCTGACCCCCTTGACCCCTGGATGCTGGACACCCAGTTGACTACCTCAGAACTCCCCTCCCTCTCTCTCCCCACCTCTCATCTGTCCTGTTTCCTCTAAACATTCATGCCACCTGATTTGCAAAGTGTGCTTACCCACTGGCTCATTTGATTGGCGAGCAGGAAGTGCCCTGCTGTGGAATCATAATGGGCATTAAACGTGGGTCAAGGTTGCCGGGCAAAACATTTCTGACACATTGCATTGCAGAACAACAACAACAAAAAAACCCAAACAAACAAAATAACAGCCATATAGTGGCTAGTGTATCCTTCATTTGATCTTGATTGGCATCTGCAAGTAGGGATGACCACTGTGGGGTTTCTGGGCTGGTCATTTTGGTTATTGCCTGACAGACGTGCCGTTGTTGTTTGGTGCAAACAAAGCAAAGCCATCAGTCAAGTTCCTGTCCAGTTCATGTTGTTGTTGCAGCATGATTAACTTTTACCACATTTAGCCTGCACCCATGTCAGATGTGGTTAGGAAAGCATGTCGAGTCATTCAAAACCTCTAAGTGACAGTAAATGAAACGCCCACCTACCGTTTTTTTATTAAGATGTTCGGAAGATTCACCGCATCCGTGAACCATGCTATCTTTTTAAACATCTCTGCGTTGGTACTGGAGAGGTGAGCACCATTTGTTGGTCAAATCTAGCAGTTAAGCGTGTACGACACACGTTTGCTCAGCCTCTTGTTGGGTAAATAAAGATCTGTGGCGCCTGTAGCCGGTGGCTATGGCTTCTGCATGGCGGAACTTGTGAAAGTGCTCTTGATTTTGCATCAAGGACTGTTTGCACAGCGACGCTGAAGACCCCACCACGCCGATGCTAAAGCTGCTCTGACACCAGCGTGTTCACGTCATGGATTTCCAGACGCCTGAAAAAACAAATGTTCTGTTTTCCCTTTTCATCTCACCGGGGTCTCAAAATGAGTGCGTCTTATTTACTCAAGACGTCTTGAATCACTGGTGTTGCTGGTGAAACCCTAGACTATCTGTGTAGAATTCAAGACCACCAGCCGTCTAAGCCAATAAAACCACCTTCTAAAGCCATGGAGAGCTGCACCTCTTTCCGCGTTGGTCGTGTGTGTTAGGTTTCCTCTTTCTGTAGTTCTGTAATTTCATAAATATTGAAATGAACGCGTCTCTTGGTAACTGGCTTGCAAAGGCTGTTCGGTGTTCAGTAATACATGGAAGGTGAATCAGTTCTGTGAGAAAGCGGATTCTCCCGATCACATGACCAGTGCACCTGGCTTGTGGTCCATCGCCATTACAAAAATGATTTGCATTGTCAAATCAGGATACTAATAGGATAAAAAACAAACAAAAAAAACCCCTAATTTGCCTCGTTTTCCCTTTACCCAATATGGAAGTGATCAGCCAACGTCTGCTGGATTTCCTTCCTTCATTTGGCACTATGAGGCTAATCTAGCAGGTGCTGGAAGCCTTTTCATCGTAATTCCAGAGTGCATTTCCAGATCTTTACACACCGGCCCCACGTTCAGTCTGAAGTGGTGATACAGGGTTGTCGCTGGGCGTTAACGCACTGGCTGCCTTATTTTCTCTTTGGACTTTAATTCATAAATATGATCTATGCTTTTTATTTTATGAAATGCACCATGCTTGGAGTTTAAGGAATTTTTTAAAAAGTTTGTTAAATAAGGTTTATTAATTATTTATTATTTAAATTATTAAAGGGTTAAAAGCTGTCATTAATTTTACTGTCTTGGGTTTTGTTGTGCTCAGAATCCTAAATTTGGTTGAGACATTCAAGCACGCTCATGTTCCCCATTTCATTGGCTCATTTTCTCTGTCCACTAGGTTCATCGCAGTCAATTGGTGGCGTGAATTCCCTTGGTGGCCCCGCTCCCAGCGCTCAGCACATGTTCCCGCAAGCGCAAGGCATGATGGGTATGAGCCAGGGAGGCGGCCCCGCCCCCGGCGCCCAACCGACCGCCGGCCAAGCGGACATGAGCCTGTCGTCGTGCGGGGGGGGTCTGGACGTGCTCTACAACATGCCCATGCACCCCTCCCACCCCAACCAGCAGAGGATGCCCATGGCCACCTACAGGCAGAACGTCATGGCTCAGCAGCAGACTCACCTGAAGAACCAGCCTAACGCCGCCCTGCTCAAACAGCAGCAGCTGCACCAGCTAGCCCGCATGCCCGGCGCCCTGGCTAACAACATGGCCACCGCCATGCCCGCCTCCATCACCGCATCTCTCCAGGGAGCCATGCAGCCCCAGGCCCAGACCTGGCAGCAGCAGCAGCAGCCCCAGTCCCACCCGGTCCTCCAGCAGGGCATGGGCGGCCAGCCCAACCCCGCCAACGGGGTGGGCTTCCCGGGTTCCGGCTTCCACATGCAAGCCCGCGTGCCCAAGCTGCCCGGCGCCGGCCCGTTCGCCCAGGCAGGCATGGGGAACGGCGCGCCCGCCCGCCCCATGGGTGGCATGAACCCAGCGCAGATGATGCCGGGCATGGCGCAGCAAAGAACCAGCAACGGCGGCATGGGCCAGCAGCTTCCCCAGCCCGGCCAGCAGCAAGGCCCGCAAGGCCAGCCGCCCCCCCAGCAGGTCCTGCCCGACCTGGGACGCTTCGGGCAGCCGCAAGGCGCTCAGGTCCCCAACCGTACCGCCGGCATGCAGTGCAACCAGGCCTACCAGGTGGGCCGGCCCGCCAGCCAACAGCAGACGTTCAGCTACGGGGCCCAGTCGGGGCCCATGTCCAGCTTCCCCGGGGAGAGCGACCTGGTGGACTCTCTGCTGAAGAACCAGGCCACACAGGAGTGGATGGACGACCTGGACGAGTTGCTGGCCAGTCATCAGTGACGGGCGCTCAGCCCGGCCGGTCCCAGACCTGCCGTGGGACGGAGGCCCGGTGAATGAACGTTGACTGGCTGTTTTCAGAGTGTAGGATGAAATAACTGGTCAGAACTGCTGTTTTTTTTGTCTTGTGTATGTATACATGGTGTGTATAATACATGAACGTGTGGGGGCACAGGACCAAAAGCCTGTGAGCATTGAGAATTCCGAGGGCTGGAATGAAAATGTGTAGAGAGATGGAGAAACATTCTACTACTGAACCTGTGGCTCAGTACTTAAAACCACTGAATCATACCCAAATGTGATTGGTCACACACACCACACACACTGACACACACACTGCTTTTTTTGCCTTCTTGCTGTAAAACTACAGCCAGACTACCTACATTTCCCAAATGGGTGATTTGTGTCCTGGTATGTTCCTCTGTGGAGGACCAGTGACCTCTGAATATTGTGACATGGTAGGAATGAACTTGGACTGTATGTGATGTCACAGACTGTTATATTGAGGAACGTCTCCTCAACCTTTACACGTAGTCCAGCAAGCCTTAGTCCAGCCTCCATGACCTCGAGCATCATGATCTCATTCTTGTACACATTTGCAATGTGATTGGGGGGGGGGGGGGGGTTAGTGGAGAGGGGGTGGTTACCCCTCCCCCTCTATGAAGTGCTTTGCCTCCGCTGTGGAGAGCCGAACCTCCGGTTCTGAAGGTTCGGTGCTGGTTCTAATGGTTCATCGCTGGCCAGACTGTGTGGATCAAGCTCCCTCAAACCCCAGAGTGGAGAGGGGGAGTAGCATTCTGAGGAGCAGAGGTTATACCCATTACACTACAACACTAATGCCACAACGCATGTTAACTCCCTGTCAGCATTTCCGCCACGTTAAATTAATACATTACCTTCTCTCCTGAAATCTGGGTTCCCTCTGATTGGGGGGAGGGGGTATCCAGGAAGTGGAGACTATTCTATTTCCTTCACTTCAGACCTCCCCACCCTCCGCTCTCCTTCGTTAGTAGGAGTGGGATGGACCGTCCCAGCCTGGTGAGTGTGCGTGTTTCAGCTGAAATGTGGCTTCTCTGTATTTAGGAGTGAGTTCAGATCTGTATCTGATGCGGCTTCTTGTTTATTTATATCTATTTTTTGTATGTATGCTTTTCCTAATGTTCTGGAGAAGACAAATCTTATTTTTATATGTACATTGTTGCGAATTTTGTAAGTATTTTATACTTTTTATTATTGTTCTCTGCAAAACAAGAGTATTATGTAAATATAGTTCTCTAGAAACAACGATGTGCATGGGGTCTTTTATTTTACATATATTTATTGATTTGTTCGGACTGCTAGCTATGCTGTCTGGCATACGAGAGATGATTGTGTGTTGGAGCTGTATTGCTGCTTACATGTATATAACACAAATCATGTGTTGAAGTGTTTCACAGCAGATGACACACGAGCGATTATTCCATATCCTACGTTATAACCAGTAAATAGTCCAGGCCACAGAACGCAGGGCTGATCTTACAAACAGACGCTTTAGTTATTCTTCCTCAATCCTGTACTCGTGCCTGGGACTCACTGAATCCTCTTTAGCAGCATTTGATTGGCCCCTAGCCTCCTTCCTGTGTGCGGGTGGGTGTGGTCATGAACGATCACAGATTTTGTAAGGCTAGACCTGTTTGCCCGACACCTCTGCCCACGTGCAGGGTTGCAATGACGACGTTATTTATAAGGTCGGAGCCGGAGATGGAGTGGGTTATTTCTAACTCTGGCTGCGTTTTTGCTGAACCATGCTGGATCAGCTGGTCTCTGTAGCCGCCGTCACCGTTCTCGGGCTGCTGGAGCAAGGTAGGGCGGCCCCTGCTGCATCTCACACGCAGGCTCATCTCTGTTCTGCCTTCATTTACCGCCGTATAGTGCAGTCGTCACTAGTTTCAGTTTCTTTGGATGGACTTGAAACTGCAGTTGCAGTAATGTATTTCTCTCAAGCATCTCTCCTCCGTTCTGGTCCTTATGAAGAGACTCAGTCCTGCACGCCCGTGTCTGTTAGCTTACTTCTCCCTGCAGGTCATCTACGCTCGCCGCAAATACTCCGTCTCGCCACCAGCCACCACAGGACCCCCTGAGTTTGAGAGGATTTTCAGAGCACAGTGAGTTTCCCCCCCCCCCCCCCCCCCCCCTTTTAATAATGGTTAAATCCAAAAAGGTTTTTACTATTGTATGTGTGAGCATGAGTTGTTGCGTAAAGGAAAGAAAAATATGTATGTAAATGATGTAGTCTATAAAAGACATGGTCATTTGAATACATGTTTGTGGTTCGTGTTGGGTCATTAAAATAGGGGATGCGTGTTCCTATGCTACTTCTATATTCTAAGTGGTGTGTTTATCTGTTAGAGTGAACTGCTCGGAGTACTTCCCCTTATTCATCATCTCACTTTGGGTAGCGGGACTTTTCTTCAGCCAAGGTAAACACCTCACCTTCATCTTCCACTTAATTCCAGACTTTGCGCTCTTGATGGATTTCCATACCAACAAAACCTTGGTTGTGTGCCATGCAAAATAGTCCAAGTTTTAACTTACTAAACCTGTTTCTCTGACTCCGCTGAGCTGCGTATGAGTTGATTAACATCTAGTTGAATGTGGTAAATGTTTTATTTGTAATCATAAAACCACATCCTGTGTTGCAGATAAGCATTCATAAAAAGTGTGATGCGTGTTTTATGGTGTTGCAGAGGTGTTGATCTCGTTTTGCCAAGTTTAAAGGTTAATGTTGCGCGTCTGCAACATTCCATGTGTGTTCAGTTTGGCTGATAGGCACTTTTATTTTAAAGAACAGTCAAGCTTATCCTAATTGTCATTACCAGTAGTTTCTAGGAACAGATTTGTCAATGGCATAAATAGCAGCTAATATTGAATACATTTTCTTGGTAATAGCCAATTAGGAAGTGGTTTCAAAGGAGGCAGTGTTCCCCGACACTTATTTTCCAGTTGCCTTAGACATCCATCTATCTGTGAATTAACTGTGTCTTTAAGCGCTGTCGACTTTCCTTGGTCTCCTGTACCTGTTTGGACGATATCGGTACTTCCATGGATACGCACAGTCCGTTACAGGAAGGTAGGAGGCACTAGTACTCTATTCACATTATGTACATACTAATATATATATATTTATTTATTCCAGTTAAACAAGCTCTCTCTGTCTGTCTGTCTCTCTCTGTCTGTCTGTCTGTCTCTCTCTCTCTGTCTGTCTCTCTCTCTCTGTCTGTCTCTCTCTCTCTGTCTGTCTCTCTCTGTCTGTCTGTCTGTCTCTCTGTCTGTCTGTCTCTCTGTCTGTCTGTCTCTCTGTCTGTCTGTCTCTCTGTCTGTCTGTCTCTCTGTCTGTCTGTCTCTCTGTCTGTCTGTCTCTCTGTCTGTCTGTCTCTCTCTCTCAGACTGGCTCCTCTGTACTTCAGTGCCAAAGTGCAGTGGGTGCTGATAGCAGTTGGAGCGGTGGGTGTGCTGTGCTCTCTCTGTCGTCTGTATCTGGGGCTGGACCCCCTCGCCGCTCTGGGACAGCTCACGTAAACCTGCATGGGGAGGTGGTGGCGGAGGCAATGTCAAACTAAAACCAAACTGCAGCATTTTGTATTTTCTGAATAGGTTCTTGCATGTTTTGGGACTTATTTTGCTCAAACTTTTTGCCATTTTTTGGAAGATGTTGACCATATACTGACAAATATTTGCATAATTTTTACTTCAATAAATGGAGGGAAATGTGTTGCTTTCAAATATATTTTACCTTGTAAGCCTTCTAGTTTTGTCAGTCTGTTTCTGAACTATATTGAATTACACATGCACTCAACCTGTGGATTCATTTGGTGCTGCTCCCACACACAAATACACAACAACAAATGTTACAGATCATATATACATGAATTAATTACTTTGTTAGGGCTGTAACGGTACATATATTCATACAAAACCGTCACGATACGGTGCTGACGGTTCGGTGCGTGCAGTCTCACGGAGAATACACGGTACACGCGTCCTACAAGTACGTGAGAAGAACAGTGAAGATAATGCGGAACTGATGTTCACAGGCGAGATGCACCAGTAAACCATAGCTGCACACACGGCTAAATATATCTCGCTACAGTAACCAGTAAACCACAAGCAACGCATACGGGGTCACGCAAATGTGCAATGCTCTGTTTTTTGACACCAACAATTGGCGCTTCTGATCGTATCAGTTTTGAAAAAAACATGAGGCAAGGCGAAGGGGAAACGCTGAAAAGCCTCTCGGAACCGTTCTAGGTTTCATTTGGAATACAAGTTTAAAGTTAGTACAAAACACCTACTACCACACAGCAAAGAATAGCCTAGCACACATTTAGCACTCCATGCCTAAGCACCTGCAGTCTACAAAATAACTGATATTAATATTTACAGTTTTTTGCAATCAACTCGTTCTTGTGCAACATTGAAATTCAATGTTAATTAATTTTGCCAGCGAGCCTGTGAACTCTCAAAACCAGATGAATGAAAAACTAATTCTGTCCTGATCTATGAGATACTGTATAAAACAACTCTGGTTTCTGCCTAAAAACCTAAAACAAATTGTCAATTGGTGGGGGTGTGTGTGTCAATCATTGACGGGGGTGCTGGAGCGAACAACTAATAAACTAAACCAAGTAAACCGGACCAAAACCGGCTTTTGAAAAAGTGGGGGGACATGGATTCATCGCTATTTAAATATTTGTTTTTAACCATAAAAACTGCAGGGGACCAAAACCGGCTTTTGAAAAAGTGGTACAAATTATGTAATATTTGTAATATTATTACAAATTAATTAGTTACAAATTAATTACAAATTACAAAAATTACTTACAAAAGTTAATTACAAATATTACAAATTAATTATTACAAATTAATATTTGTAACTTGTAATAAAAAAAATTGGGGCCCCCAAATTATGTCCCGTTACACCTACATTATTGAGTAACTTAACCTGTTCTATGGCTTCACTAGGTTTCCACCACTAGAGGGCTCTACAGGGCGCTTTAATGCTCCTCACACCATGGCATTTACGGCATTAGGGTTAGGCTCTGTCTTATACTCAGGAAGACCAGAACCACTGAATATCCTTTTGTGGTGTAATTTAGCCCTCTCAAGACAAATCTTCTACTTTACAGACATTCCAGTGGCTCATAAGCACAGGGTATACTTCAGCAGAAATACTTTTGGTGTGAATTTTTTCAGTCCAGTCAAAACTAATTAAGGGACTTTTTTTCTTTGTGAAAAAGCAAAAGAAAAATTATCTTTCTATACATATGATATAATTAATTAGAATGATTAAGTCAAGTCCTAGTGCAAAACTGTCCAATTGCTGCTTTAGGTTTCGTCTACTACCAACTGGGTGCAGCAGTGTACATGTGGACATCCTTTTCACTCAGCAGCTAAAAAAAACAAAAATGTTTCAGATAGAGGAGTCTGGAACATCTGGCTGATTTTAAGGAGGAACTTGGTGAAATTAAGGGCTTCCACATGGGATGAAAGGACTGAAATTGCCCCACATCTGTGTCTGGGTGCGTACTGTCCGCTCCATCAACAAGAAGGCGGTCGCGTGTCACCCGTCTCGGGTCATTTTGGTCAGGAATATACTGTTACTACGGCAACAGTGTTTAGTGTTAAGAAAAGGAATGATGAAGCTTACTTTAAATAAAATAAGTTTTATTGGGGTACTAGTTGTAAAGCTTTAGAAGAGCAAAACTCATGTTTCGTTAAAAAAAAATGTTTTATTAGTCAGTACCAGTTGAAGCCAGTTGAAGCCAGTCGTAATATACTTTACTTCTCCATCTCTGGATCGGTTACTTCCAGATGTTGCCTCTGGTTAGAGCAAATATGGAGAAAATTAAAATCTAACGTAGCCACCGATTCCACAGAAGAGAACCTCATTAGAGAGAGAGGAGAGAGAACCTGGGAAAGCCAAATACATCTGCAAGTCACATCTACATACATTTTTTTTGGAAAACCGTATCAGTATAATACCCTAGTTTCACAGAAAATGGCCATTCTTCAGGAATTATGGGCCAGGTTGACCACTCTACGCTACTGGTTCTGCAGCACTTTCTGAGCCATGACCTTTACTAACATCTGGAACCCTGAGAAGATGCCTGCCCGGCAAAATGCCACTCTCTCCTCGCCCCGTGATCTCCACGACCATCCCTGCGCCCTGGAGCTGGGCCTAAACTCCAGACCGCCGAACCTCAAGCTCGGCAGCCACGCCATGACGTTCCTCGACGGGCACTGGGCAAGCGCTCGGCCCAGTGGGGGCTCAGTGTGGTGGCTGGTGCCTCAGCAGGCTGGTGAGGGAACTGGAGGAGAAGAACTACAGGATGCAGCTGGAGATCCTGATGGACATGGCGGTCAACGCCACCGAGAGGAAGGCAGACACAGAGGTGGTGGAGCAGCAGGTGGAGGCCTCCAGGCCCAGGTGTCCAACACCGAGGAATGACGCCCTGGCACAAAAAGAACAGGTTTCTGTGCATATGTACATGAATCTTTCAGCATCGTAAAACCAATAAACACCATCACACTTCAATGCAACAGTAGATTTATTATTTTTATTAATTTACTTTATGAAATATACACATTCTTGAGAGTGGGGCTTTATTTGGTAATAATAATGTAAGCCCATTCTCTGCCTTACAATAATTTAGAAATTCTTAAATTCTAAAACACACTTTTTGCAAAACATTAAACACACAGTTCCTACATTAGACATGACGTTTTCCGTTTTGAATGCCGTGTCTAATGTAGGAACTGTGTGTTTAATGTTTAATCCAAATCCAGTCCCCTCAGATTAAAACACATCTAGCTAATTTTTACAAATCTTTAGACATCAAAGCCTAATCCCTATAAAGAGGCCACAAGTTGCAAATCTTGGTTTGCACATCAATGGAATCCAATACTGCTTAGAGATGACGATGAAGAGCATGGAAATGAGGAAGAGGATGAGCAACCATAATGGATGAGATCAGAGCCACTCTGGTTTGCCATGTCGTCAACCATTCGTTGGCTTTTCTGGAGGCAAAGGGTCCAACCTTATCTGTGCATGGCAACAATATCACAATGTGTGCGGCCATTTGCCAGAATGGTGGTGTTCATCATCATGCCACTCTTGGGCCATACAACACTGCCCACATCATCACCTTCCTCAACACAGAGCACAACACGCTCATTCTCCATCACTAGGGGGATGAACCAGAACAGTCCGGGTTTGCACCGGGCCGCTCAAGTACAAACTGGTTCACTGAACAGCTCCGATTTGCTGTGCTTCACCTCCACCAAACTTTCCATTGCTGTTGAGATCTTTTTTGGCATGGAGGTGGTCGCCAACCCCACCCATGCAAATCCATTCAGCAGGTGATGGAGGAAGCTTGAGGTGATGTTGATCAGGAGCATGAGAGGGATGGAGACGTCACTCAAGATGTTGAGATCTGGTAGCAAGACCCAAAAGCAAGACAAAGATACATCCTTATTTAGTATGCTAGTTACAAGCCTATTTTTTCTTTTTTCTTTTTTAGCATTTTTGTTGTCCATGTGTTTACAGTATATACAACATGTGTTGCTGTAGTGTTCATGCAAATCCAAAATAACCCCTCCCCTTGTGTTTCACTTCATGGTGTAAACATACTGAATATGCATAAATAACCTGTATATTTGTGAACATGTATATGTGAGTACTGTGATATAGCTTCACAGCAGATTAAACACTGAACACTCAGTAGTGTAGCGTAGGTGTAGTGGTGTAGTGTAGATGTAGTGTGGGTGTAGTGGTTTAGGTGTAGTAGTGTAGTTGTGTAGTGATGTAGTGTAGGTGTAGTAGTGTAGTGGTGTAGTGTAGGTGTAGTGGTGTAGTGTTTCTCACATCACTCACATTGCGTGTAGAGTTTGGATGCAATAATAAGGTTGTTGCAAGAGTTTTGGTTGAAGTGCTTTTTCCAAAAGTGTGAGATGTTTTGTGTGTTGTGTGTGTGTGTGTGGCATTGGCTGCTGTGTGTTAAGTTGTGACAAAAAGAGACATACTTACAGAAATCGGGACTTGGCATCTGCAAAAAAAAAAAAAAAAAAATACTTTTAAAAGAATATATTTAATATATTTATATTTAAATATATTCAGTTATATATTTAAATATTTAAAGAATCTCATTTAAAGACGTCTAACCAATTTGGAAGGCATTCCTGTTTTGCTCATCACCTGAGAAGATATTATCAATAGATGTGTATTGTTATATTATCAATAGATGTGTATTGTTATATTATCAATAGATGTGTATTGTTATATTATCGATAGATGTGTATTGTTATATTATCAATAGATGTGTATTGTTATATTATCAATAGATGTGTATTGTTATATTATCAATGTGTATTGTTATATTATCAATAGATGTGTATTGTTATATTATCAATAGATGTGTATTGTTATATTATCAATGTGTATTGTTATATTATCGATAGATGTGTATTGTTATATTATCAATAGATGTGTATTGTTATATTATCAATGTGTATTGTTATATTATCGATAGATGTGTATTGTTATATTATCGATAGATGTGTATTGTTATATTATCGATAGATGTGTATTGTTAGGTTTACTTGAATCTGGGTCATGTGGAAATGTGAAGACCGAGTCTGCTCTTCAGTAGAATACGGGAAGGATGGTGTACTCATGGTCTAAAGAAGCCCGTTGGTCCGATGACACTGTCCATTATGTGTGAGGCCTCACGTACGCCGTCTATGTTAAGACTCGTGCGTGCACTTCCTCTGGTGGCTCTGATGTTTTTAAATGTTGGAACATCTCCAAATGAGCTGTTGTTTTCCATAATGAAGAGAAGATCATTGGAGGGAAGTAAAAGCTTAAAAGATGTGTGTGCTTCCTCTTGGGCACCAATGGCGGGGTCGCCTGTTCAACGTTTAAGGCCACCCACATCTTGGCTACTGTAAGAAATAAAAATATATATATTTCTTGTATCCGTTTGAATTTATATAATGTATGAAACAGAAGAAAGTGTTGGTACCATGTGATGAGCTGTCTATGCTGTTGGCTAATTTAACTGTCAAGTTGTACATTTGTGGGTTGAATCTCTGAATCCCAGCAACTGAAAGTAAACCACCATTCAACTGATGAAGCTGAAATATAAAACAATTTTAAGATTTTTGAGTTGTGTGCTGCTTACATTGCTATTGAGTAGAATGTTGACTACAAGTTTGATGTTTTCATGCACATAACCTGCACATCCCTTCACAGGTACATTACAGTCTTTCCTTTGTCTGTTTGAACATGCAGTCTCTAAAAATGTTGTCAGGAACATGGTCACATTGTCGGCAAGCAAAATTACGATGCCTAACGCGTGAGGAGACAGCAGGCGTTTTGCTGACGCCCTCTCTGCTTTTCCTCCAGCTCTTTACACACACACACACACACACACCCCTTTCCTCTTACGTCCTCTCTTCTTCCTCTCCATGCAGTCCATCCATGGCATTACTGAACAGTGCTTACTGAAGTGTGTGTGTGTGTGTGTGTGTGTGTGTGTGTGTAGCGCTAAACGTTTCCCTTGGCCACCCCAACAGCAGCAGTGTGTTAAAGGTGGTGTGTCACCACTCCGTGTCACTGAGAGATCTCGTTTCCTCTCATGAGGCTCGACTTTTTAATTTATTTATTTGCCAATACATGTGGATTATAGTTAAATGGCACAAACCTGTTGCCCTTTATGTATTGATGTTAAGCCTTAAGCAGCAGCTCACACATCGAACTGGGCTGCACTTATGTAGGCTTCAGTGACGATGTTGGCAATTGTGTATCAATGATGAGTTTACATGTAATCTATCAGTAACTAATGCCCCTTATAGTTTAATAGTGAAGCAACGGGTTCCACACTGTTCATTCTGCATTATGTAGATTATGTCGTGTTGGTCATGCTGATATCAACACAATTACGGGGGTTTACATTCATCATACGCTCATCATTGGCAGCTAAGCAGGTCAGATCTCCAGGAGAGAAAGACACGGGTTCCATTAAATCTCACTGTCTCTCTCTCTCTCTGTCTGTCTCTCACTCACTCACTCAAACACATCAACACGATGTTGATTTCAAGGCTGACTTGCACAGGACAGGAACTTGAGTTTTTTGAGTTTTTTTGTGCTCATAATGAAATGGCCTACCATATGGGCTTTTCTTTTCCTGTGGCAGGAAACCCATTGAATGAAGCCCAAAGTGGTGGGGGTGGGGAGGGTGTGTGTGTGTGTGTGTGTGTGTGTGTGTGTGCATTAAGGACAAAGCATACGGGGCCTGTAAGGTCAGCTTAACTCGCCGAGCCTGGCCATGTTGCTGTCCTGCGAGCAGTAAACCTTACACCATCATCACCCCTTGTTAAGCTCCTATAGTGTCAGTGTTGGCAGAGATTAGTAGGGAGGCGAGGGCACCGTTAGGGTCAAGGGTCAAGCCTCTCCAGCATTCCTGTCTGGCAGCATTAAGGTCGCTCTGTGATTGGGTGGAGCTCTGGTTGGTCTTCCACATGGAGGCCTGATGCACAAATGAA
This sequence comes from Brachyhypopomus gauderio, assembly GCF_052324685.1. Classification (NCBI taxonomy): domain Eukaryota; kingdom Metazoa; phylum Chordata; class Actinopteri; order Gymnotiformes; family Hypopomidae; genus Brachyhypopomus; species Brachyhypopomus gauderio. Next base: position 17,876,001 of record NC_135221.1, on the reverse strand, counting down.
CAAAACATGGTGTTATTACATATGGACCTCCAGTACATGAAAAAGCTTATTATGCCATAGGGTCTAAGGCTTTGGTTAAACAAGACCAAGGTCTTCATGTAGGAAGTGCTCCGTGGTGTACAGCACCACGACTCTCGAACTGAAGGCTTTCAAAGGATTACAGCACACGTGTGTTTAATGTGTTTCATTAGTGGTGTGTGTAAAGGCCTCCAGACTGATGGTGGCGGAGATCACTTAAACAAATGAAATAAATGAGAAAAGTGGACCAGTGTGTGTCTGGCTGGGTGATTGGTGTGCCTCCCCATGGCTGCTGTCTCCATCCCTCGCTCTCTGGTGATCATTCATCCTGTAAAAGTGCTGATCCTTATCTTGCCATTAACACACAGGTCAACGGATCTGCCACATCCTTCCCTCACACACACACACACACACACACACACACACACACACACACACACACACACACACACACACACACACACATAGGCTATTACTTTAGCACACATGCTGACCTTAACAACCACCCTCTTCCTTCTACAAAGCCCACAGTACAGCAAGCAGAGATATACTGTATGTACATATGCAGTTCTCTTGCCTCTAGGGGTGTTAAGGGTTAATCATGAAATAAGGTGAAGATTGTGTTAACAGGCACACACACACACACACACACACACACACACACACACACACACACACACACACACACACATAAACACTCCCATGTGGAGATGGGTTTAAGAGGTCTTGCTGTTGTCCCACAGATAGGGTTCCTGAGCAGACAAAAGGATTGCATTAAGTGTGTGTGTGTGTGTGTGTGGTCAGTCTTCCTTCACCCTAATAGAGGAGAGGTTACAGCTAAACTGCTGACAGCCAAGCTCGATTTCCAAGCATAGTGAACTTCAGCTCTCATCTTCATCTCAGCAGACTGTCTAGGAGAGCTTGGGTCTGATTATCTGATCAGGACAGATCCACACCTGTTTGGTTCTGATTATCTGATCCGGACAGATCCACACCTGTTTGGTTCTGATTATCTGATCAGGACAGATCCACACCTGTTTGGTTCTGATTATCTGATCCGGACAGATCCACACCTGTTTGGTTCTGATGATCTGATCGGGACAGATCCACACCTGTTTGGTTCTGATTATCTGATCGGGACAGATCCACACCTGTTTGGTTCTGATTATCTGATCAGGACAGATCCACACCTGTTTGGTTCTGATTATCAGATCGGGTCAGATCCACACCTGCGTTGTTACACTGCGTCCGACCCGTCTCTTCTCCTCCATCTCCTCTTTTCTATCTCATCTCTGTCTTACTCTCTGTTCTGTGTACTCACACTCTCCATGACAAAAAAAACTTGTTACAACATGACATTGCACCAAAGCGTGTATCATTGTATATATCTGGATAAGAGCAGCGGCAGAGAGTGCATCCAGACCGCAAACACTGTGGGTGTGTGGGTGTGTGTGTGTGTGTGTGTGTGTGTGTGTGTGTGTGTGTGTGTGTGTGTGTGGGTGTGTGTGTGTGTGTGCACATAAGAATTTACTTATCCATAAAGTAATTAGAGAAGAACTTGCTACAGGACCCAGCGTAGCAATCATGAGCCCAGATGAGTGTCTGATTCGGTCCCACTGGCTTTCCTCTCTTCTCTTTGTCTTTCTCATTCTTCCTGAGTGCGTATCCCTCCTCCCTGCCCCTTCACTCCTGTCTACCTCCTCTTAGTTCTTCCTGAGTGCGTATCCCTCCTCCCTGCCCCTTCACTCCTGTCTACCTCCTCTTAGTTCTTCCTGAGTGCGTATCCCTCCTCCCTGCCCCTTCACTCCTGTCTACCTCCTCTTAGTTCTTCCTGAGTGCGTATCCCTCCGCACTGCCACTTCACTCCTGTCTACCCCCTCTTAGTTCTACCTGCAGTATTACACTTTTAGGGATGGTTCAGACCATATATGTACTTAACCTAATGCTATATCATTTATTCCCAGTGTGGCTGATTCTTTCTTAATGTGCCTTCAACTGGCCTGGATCTGTGTGTCTCTCTCTGTCTGATAACTGCCCCACACTGGGGCACTGATGATAGGCCAGGCTTGTTTATCAGATGTGCATAGTTTGGGTGAGTATCAGAGATAAGCCTTCGCCGTCCATGAGGAATGTGCCGTCTGTTTTCTCTGCACTGGCTGTGTGAGTGGCTGCGAACGCATCTCACCACATCATCATCTTCCTCTTCCTCTTCCTCCGGCACTGCCACCGCTAAACAGTCAACAACCAGTATCACGGCCTGTTGTTTAAACCTCACAGATCTACATACTCCAGCCCCGTTCACCCGCTAATGGATTGGATGGGGGTTGTTATAGAGGGAAGAGGGGGTAAATGGGGTGAGGGGTGGGGCAGTGGGGGAGGGGTGCCGGGCTTCAGGGGGCTGGATAGAGAAGCACGTTGTGTCTGGACTGCGGTACAATTGAACTCACACATGTAGTTTTAAAGGCAACCTCAAAAATGTGGCATGCAGGCTCTGGAGACCATAGGATACAAATGAGAGAGACAGAGAGAGAGGATGTGTGTGCTGTATGGTGTAGATGTGTGTGGTGTATGGTGTAGATGTGTGTGCTGTATGGTGTATATGTGTGTGCTCTATGGTGTAGGTGTGTGTGCTGTGTGGTGTAGATGTGTGTGGTGTATGGTGTAGATGTATGTGGTGTATGGTGTAGATGTGTGTGGTGTATGGTGTAGATGTGTGTGCTGTATGGTGTAGGTGTGTGTGGTGTATGGTGTAGGTGTGTGTGCTGTATGGTGTAGATGTATGTGGTGTATGGTGTAGATGTGTGTGCTGTATGGTGTAGATGTGTGTGCTGTATGGTTTAGGTGTGTGTGCTGTATGGTGTAGATGTGTGAGCTGTATGGTGTAGATGTGTGTGCTGTATGGTGTATGTGTGTGGTGTATGGTGTATATGTGTGTGCTCTATGGTGTAGGTGTGTGTGCTGTATGGTGTAGATGTGTGTGCTGTATGGTGTAGATGTGTGTGCTGTACGGTGTAGAAGTGTGTGCTGTATGGTGTAGATGTATGTGGTGTATGGTGTAGATGTGTGTGCTGTATGGTGTAGATGTGTGAGCTGTATGGTGTAGATGTGTGTGCTGTATGGTGTATGTGTGTGGTGTATGGTGTAGATGTGTGTGGTGTATGGTGTAGATGTGTGTGCTGTATGGTGTAGGTGTGTGTGCTGTATGGTGTAGATGTGTGTGCTGTATGGTGTAGATGTGTGTGCTGTACGGTGTAGAAGTGTGTGCTGTATGGTGTAGATGTATGTGGTGTATGGTGTAGATGTGTGTGCTGTATGGTGTAGATGTGTGAGCTGTATGGTGTAGATGTGTGTGCTGTATGGTGTATGTGTGTGGTGTATGGTGTAGATGTGTGTGGTGTATGGTGTAGATGTGTGTGCTGTATGGTGTAGGTGTGTGTGCTGTATGGTGTAGATGTGTGTGCTGTATGGTGTAGGTGTGTGTGGTGGTGTATGGTGTAGGTGTGTGTGCTGTATGGTGTAGATGTATGTGGTGTATGGTGTAGATGTGTGTGCTGTACGGTGTAGATGTGTGTGCTGTATGGTGTAGATGTATGTGGTGTATGGTGTAGATGTGTGTGCTGTATGGTGTAGATGTGTGTGCTGTATGGTTTAGGTGTGTGTGCTGTATGGTGTAGATGTGTGAGCTGTATGGTGTAGATGTGTGTGCTGTATGGTGTATGTGTGTGGTGTATGGTGTAGATGTGTGTGCTGTATGGTGTAGATGTGTGTGCTGTATGGTGTAGATGTGTGTGCTGTATGGTGTAGGTGTGTGTGTGGTGTATGGTGTAGGTGTGTGTGCTGTATGGTGTAGATGTGTGTGCTGTATGGTGTAGATGTGTGTGCTGTATGGTGTAGATGTGTGTGCTGTACGGTGTAGATGTATGTGGTGTATGGTTTAGGTGTGTGTGCTGTAAGGTGTAGGTGTGTGTGCTGTATGGTGTAGGTGTGTGTGCTGTATGGTGTAGATGTGTGTGCTGTATGGTTTAGGTGTGTGTGCTGTATGGTGTAGATGTGTGAGCTGTATGGTGTAGATGTGTGTGCTGTATGGTGTATGTGTGTGGTGTATGGTGTAGATGTATGTGGTGTATGGTTTAGGTGTGTGTGCTGTAAGGTGTAGGTGTGTGTGCTGTATGGTGTAGATGTGTTTGCTGTATGGTTTAGGTGTGTGTGCTGTATGGTGTAGATGTGTGAGCTGTATGGTGTAGATGTGTGTGCTGTATGGTGTATGTGTGTGGTGTATGGTGTAGATGTGTGTGCTGTATGGTTTAGGTGTGTGTGCTGTATGGTGTATGTGTGTGGTGTATGGTGTAGATGTGTGTGCTGTATGGTGTAGATGTGTGTGCTGTATGGTGTATGTGTGTGGTGTATGGTGTAGATGTGTGTGCTGTATGGTTTAGGTGTGTGTGCTGTATGGTGTAGATGTGTGTGCTCTATGGTGTAGATGTGTGTGCTGTATGGTGTAGGTGTGTGTGGTGTATGGTGTATATGTATGTGCTGTATGGAGCTGACCTGTGTTGTCTGGAACTGAGAGAGTGCTTTGCGATCTCCTCCGCCTGCTCCAGATCACCTCAGGCGTGTCGTCTCTCAAGGGTCTTTTCTTTGCAGGCTCTATTAAACCAGAGGAGCCTTTTCATGGATCTGTGGAGTAGCCCTGATCTGTGTTACACATTCTGGCCATGGTAGGTCTGAGAGGAGAGATGGTTATAAATCCTCTCATGTATGAAAGTCCATTTTTTTATTTATAACTGTAGGATGGTAGGATGTCAGACGGTAGGAGGAAGACAGCCAGAGCGAAGATGGAGAACCAGTGTGAGTTGGAGATGGAGACACAGACGTGGACCACGAGAATGCAAGTTAATTAGAGGGAGGCTTTGTGTGAAAAGGAATCTGTTTATTTTGGAGATAGAGCCTGATCATATGAACTGACCTTTGCACTCTGAAACACACACACACACACACACACACACACACACACACACACACACACACACACATATATATACTCTTTAGGGTAAAAAAAAAACTCCCCTCTTCCAATTTTCAAGTGATAGGCATAGCACATGCACAGAAAGCATATGTCAGAACTTATAACCTTCCACCCATCTCTCTAAATGCACACAAATGTAAAAGCTTGCTATCAAAGTCATTATCTGCTTGAGATATGATCCTTCCCTGTGTTATTACTCTGGGAAAGTGACTATTTGAGTTGTGGGATACCAGGATAGTTTATAGTAATGGACCCATACAGAGAGGGAAGTGAAGGGAAAGTGGTTTTCTCCCTCACCCTGTTCTGACTGTGCCAGGACCTTTATAACTGTACCAGCTATTCCCTGCTGTTTCTTACAGCCAAAATCATCAGATGTACTGCAGTGTACTACTCAAAAACAGCATGAGTTAAACTAGAAACCAACACTGCAGACAGGATATGGTTTGGAGATCTCCACATGTAATGTCATCTGATCCACCTTTTAGATATTCAAACATTGAGTCAAAGCTTTTGTTGTGGTTGTTTAAGACATTTTAAAGACATTTTCATAATGCAACAGTTGGCAAACTGCGAGACTGACATGTCAGAGGTTGCCCATCTAGCTATCTGTGTTTGTGATAACGGCAGCAGCTCCAGACAATACGTCAACACCCACAGTGGATGAAGGTTTGAGTCAGGCTCTAATTTCAGTCCGTGGGAGTCACGCAGAGTTCTACTTTAGGGGCTGCCCTGATTACTGTTGACAGCAGTCACAGAGCACTGCTCTTAATGTGTTTATTTATTCAGAAAAAGAGGTGAAAACTGCAAAGATGCGTGAAGAGCTAGAGGCAGTGAATAAGAGCAGAGGTGTCGTATTTCTTTAAAAGCGCCGTGCTGTTCCTTTTTTTTTAACTCCTGTCCATTTTCCTCAGAGCACACTTTTCCTTCAAGGGGTGGAGTTATCGGCAGACCACGCTCTGCCTGCTGCGTTTGATTGGTCCACAGGAATCCCCCTCAAATGATCATCCCAGCTACACTACTTCCACAATTCCACACTGAGCAAAGTTTTGTGAAGCAGGAGAGCGGGTTGTGTGTGTGAGTGAATAATGCTTTTGGATAGGACTGACTGGACTGAGAGAGAATATTAGGTACTGGCTTGATAGTGCTTTAATATAGATGTTAATTCATGAGTGACTCATGTTTGTTCCTTCTTTTGTATGTGATAGGCTGTGCTAAATTGTGTTGTGGATTGGTGTTGTGAGATTACTGTATTTGAATTAGAAATTGTATTGTGAATTGTTCATGTTGTTTTATTCATTTATTCTGAAGCAGTTATGGGAAAAAAAACATTTGCTTTTACAGTTGTTAGTTATGCTTTTTAACTAGGATATGTACAACTTTTAAATGAGACTTTTTACTGTTGTTAATTACTATTTTGTTGTTATTGTTAGAAGCATAATAATTAACAAAATGTTTTAAATATTACGTCTTTATTTAAATATGATTTAAACAGAGTGTAAGCGTTTGTCTTTAATAGTGTCCTTCTATTGTTTTCTTAATATTGTAGTTTGTTTTAGTTGTAATTTTGTCTTTTTTAGATACACTGTCACAGTTTACACTGTTGTCTCTTAGATTCATGTATGGATATTAAGAATGTCTATCTGATGACTTAACACAGAGACGGCTAGACAGAAACTCACACACAGCCATGCTTCAGCTTTGCCTTCTGTTTGTGGTTGATTTTACCGTGTGCCTACTTACTGAGGCCCAGTTTCTAGACCACACCTCTGCAATTGTCCACTATCATGTGTGGGAGGAGCAACCAGCAGGCACAAGGGTGGGTCGCCTGTTGGATGACCTACGTCAGGGTGGTGAGACCGGGTCGTTGGAGGACTTCCGGGTTGTGGAGCACGGACAGGCTCTGCCGTTCCTGGTAGCCACAAGAGACGGGGAGGTGTCGACGCTGAGCCAGCTGGACCGGGAGAAGCTGTGCCGTGGAGCTGACCTCTGTGAACTGGCCTTCAGCGTCCTCTTTAGGAAAGGCGGGGCTGTGCACTTCCTGCGCGTGAGGGTGGAGGTGAAGGATCTAAATGACCACAGCCCTGTCTTCTCCAATTCAGCGCAGGAGGTGGAGATCTCAGAAACAGTGGGACTAAGAACACGGATCCCTCTCGACCACGCTAAGGATCCGGACGCAGGTTCAAATGGTCTGCAGACCTACTCGCTTTCTCCCAACCAACACTTTACTCTGGACGTTCGTCAGTCTGGAGGGACCAAACAGCCAGAGCTGGTAGTTATCAAAGAACTAGATAGAGAGACACACTCGTTTTTTGAGTTAACACTAGTGGCCTTGGATAATGGCAGCCCACCTAGATCTGGGAGCACCAAAGTCAATGTCATAATCCTGGACTCTAATGACAACAGCCCCGTGTTTGAGGACAGTGCTCCAGTAGTGGAGATCCCTGAAGACACAGTGCGTGGCACGATAATTATCAACCTTCGTGCTACTGACCCTGACCAGGGTGCTAATGGGGAGGTTGAATACTCACTCAGTAAACATGCTCCATTAGAGGTGCAAAGGCTTTTTAGTGTAGATGCACAAACAGGTTCAGTGTCCATAACAGGTCCCTTGGACTTTGAGGAGAAGTCGTCCTATGAGGTGGACATCCAAGCCAAGGATCGGGGACACAATGCCATACCGTCTCACTGCAAACTGCTGATTAGGCTTCAGGACGTTAACGACAACGCTCCTCGGATACACGTCACATGGACACCTCCGGATTCCTCTGGGGCGACTGTGTCTGAGGGAGCAACAAACGAGACCTTCCTGGCTCTTGTGATGGTGTCTGATGCTGACTCGGGACCGAACGGGGAAGTACAAGCTCATATTCAACAAGGGTCAGGCCCGTTTCGTCTCAAGCAAATCCACGGAGACAACTACATGATCATTACTAATGGGAGCCTGGATCGAGAACAACAGATGGAGTACAATATCACTCTTCTAGCTCGAGACAACGGAGTTCCTTCTCTATCTTGTGTACGACACCTGACCGTTCATGTGCTGGACGAGAACGACAACGCACCAGTGTTTTCAAAGACTCACTACAAGGGTGTCTTCAAAGAGAATAATATACCAGGATCCCACATCTTGACTTTAGTGGCTCGTGATGTTGACCTAGACCTCAGTGGAAGGGTGTCTTACTCAATTAGAGAGTCCAATGAACTGGAAAGCCCAACTGCATCATTCTCTGTTCACCCAAACAGTGGGGCCGTTTCTGCTCAGCAGTCATTAGACTATGAAGAATCACCCACGTACTCCTTCATAGTGGAGGCGACAGATCATGGCTTCCCTCCACTGACCGGCAGTGCCACTGTGATTATTGAGGTTCAAGATGTTAATGACAACTATCCCATCATCAATGAACCTCGGCCTAAAAAGGGTATTGCAGTGGTCAGTATACCAGTTAATGCAGAAAAGGGGGAGATTGTGGCTGAAATTAGTGACAAAGTTCATGGAGCCCTGCATCCAAAGAACAATCACTCCTTTCACCACAGGCCTGAGGGCTTTCTGGCCACAACAATTCAGGCCAGTGATCCTGACTCTGGTCTCAACGCAAGACTCCGTTTCAAAATTGAAGATGGTAACCCCTCCAGGCTGTTTTGGCTGGATGAAACCACAGGTCAGTTATATGTGAACACCACAAATGCCACCGAACTGATAGGCAAAGCTTTTAAACTGGCCATTGCAGTATCAGACATGGGAACACCCGTGCTTGTGACAAGGACAACCCTCCAAGTCACGTTTATAAATCTCCGTGATCACCTTAAAAATTCTTCTTCGGGACATCACGCACAGTTCAGCTTCACAATGCTTTTAGCTGTCTGCCTGGGAGGAACTTGCCTGCTACTGCTGTTAACTGTGGCTCTGGTTACCACCTTCTGTCGGCCGGAAAAAAGAGACAACCGCGCTTACAATTGCAGACAAGCTGAATCTACCTACACCAGTCACCCCCGCAGACCCCAGAAGCACATTCGCAAAACGGACATACAGCTGGTACCGGTCCTAAGGGGTCGGCGAGATGACCCACCCAAAGAAGAAGCTCAGCCACTATCGGCTGAACCACTTCTGCCAGAAGACACTCACCCGCATGGCCAGCTCAGTCTTTCACCAATGCTTGCTCGCATGGCCCAAAGCCAGTCTTACCAAGAGAACGACGGGACCCTTTCACTCAAACAGAGCAAGACACTCCGGAAACCTGGCAGCATAGAGTTAGACTGCTGCCGTGCTCCTGCGACACCCTACCGAACCCTACGCAAGGCCCGAAATCCTTCTGCCTCCTCATCCTCGCACTCACAGACCAGCACACTGAGACGTAACAAGCCCGAAGAGGTCGTGACCTCCGCTGACCCCTCACAGCCTGGCGCTCCTGAGCCTTTTTCACAGGCCACTCTGCGGAGGCAAAGGAACTCAGAAAGAAATGGAAGACTTGAAGAACAAGACCACAGACAGATACTCAGAAACCTGATGCGGTTGTCCATGGCTGCCCTTGGGGATAACTCAATCGAGCTATCTTCGGCTTCACCGGAGGTGCAGGTAAGCTGTATGTGTAATTAATTTTCCAGATTAAAAGATGTAAAGTGAATTTCAGATTGAAAGTTAATTGCTTATTTATTGATTTTGCTTCTGTCGAATTAGTTTCATGCACCTCAAAGTAAAAAAAAAAAACATTCAAAAACACAGGAGCTTGGCTTCCTCTATTTACCCTCTGCTGCTGGGATACCTAGGTACTGATCTACAGCTACAGCAGCTTGAGGGGACAGCTGACAGATTGGAATTAAAGAACTGAGATTACTCAGGCACGTCACAGTGACAGACCGTAACCTAAACCTCTAATATGCCTCAAGGGAAAATTCAAACAATCATCCATAATATCACATGGCACACACTTACTGAATGAAAGGGGGAAGAAAAAACAGATCAAGTCAAGGTTTACTTGCTAAGGGGGAAAAAATGTACTTTATTTAAGACTAGATGTGTCTCCAACCTAAGATTATGTGCCTTTGATGTATAATATTTGGGCTGCAGGCAGAAAGGCAAAAATCTTACTTTCTGAAAAAAGAAGAAATAGAAAAACTACTCGACAGTTTTTATTTCATAAAGTGCTGTGGTGGACGAACAGGGCACCCACAACAAAAGGTTCTGGTGGGTTTGAGCCCTCACGTGGTCAGTGCAGCCAGACAGGAAGAGTGTGGACTCATGCCCCCCCCCCCCCCCCCCCCACACACACACACACACCCCTACTTGGCCCAGTTGGCGGTCTGACTTAAGGAGAGACCCAGAGAGGCCGCAGAGGGAAGGGAGGCGAAATGTCACTAGGTCTCTGTGCCCTTGGCTGAGACTGTGTTTCTAAGGTGCATCCTGGAAGGAAGCAGGCCGTAGAAGAATAGCGCCTGCATAGCAATGGCTTCCTGTCCACCCCTACATTCGCCCAGGCTCCACTCAGCAACAACCCCCTCCTTCCAATGTATACATATCATCTCACAATGGTCCAGCTTTTCCTACCCCTCCTCCATCTTGCACTGTATCCATTCCCATAACTAAGAGCTGTAAATTCTAATTAGTTTTTATTAGGTTTGAATGGCATGAAATAGCAATTATGTGATTGGATTTCAATAACAGATGCATTGGTGCCACAGATTACGTGTACATGGAGCGATCAGGAAGTGGACGCATTCGTTAAGAAGGGCGAGATCTATTAAAGGCAAATCATAGTTAGAATCATGTAGATGGTGGAGGGTCGGTTTACCAGTAGATTCAGACATAGAGACACGACCAACATATATTACTTTGTGAGACATGGTCAGAGACATGATCAGTAGAAACATTTACAAGATTTAATTGACAAATGTCAAAGCACAAGACAAAACACAGTATAAATACACAAAATAACAACGGATCTATATCATGCACAGGTGATAACACTAACAAGGGTCAGGGTTACACATGAACAAGTGGTATAAACCAAAATGACAACACTGAGCACACTGAATACAAAAACAAGACATGATAGACAGATGGGGGTGGGGTCAATTGTGACATTATGGCTCCTTGTACATTATCTGACTGTTAAAAAAATGGAAATGTACTGTTTTTTTAAGCTTCCAACTTTTGCAATTTTCTATTCAGTATTTAGAAACATTGTAATGCAGTTATAAATCAAACTATATTCACCCTAATGACATTTTTCTTATCTGACAGCAGGTGTCCCAGTTGTTGTCTCTTCTGCACCAGGGCCAGCTTCAACCTCGACCAAATTTCAGGGGAAACAAATATTTCCACCGAGCAGGCCGGTGAGTGCCGTCTCACATACTGCTGGTTCTGAATGTTCAGAAAGGTGGTGTAGTTACAGTGAAGGAGCGTTCAGTCACCAGTTGGCAGGTTTGTGGAGTCCAGCAGCAGAGGTGGGAGACCTACTGTATGTAGGAGATGTTCAGAGGTGGGAGACCTACTGTATGTAGGAGATGTTCAGAGGTGGGAGACCTACTGTAGTTAGGAGATGTTCAGAGGTGGGAGACCTACTGTATGTAGGAGATGTTCAGAGGTGGGAGACCTACTGTATGTAGGAGATGTTCAGAGGTGGGAGACCTACTGTATGTAGGAGATGTTCAGAGGTGGGGGACCTACTGTATGTAGGAGATGTTCAGAGGTGGGAGACCTACTGTATGTAGGAGATGTTCAGAGGTGGGAGACCTACTGTATGTAGGAGATGTTCAGAGGTGGGAGACCTACTGTATGTAGGAGATGTTCAGAGGTGGGGGACCTACTGTATGTAGGAGATGTTCAGAGGTGGGGGACCTACTGTATGTAGGAGATGTTCAGAGGTGGGAGACCTACTGTATGTAGGAGATGTTCAGTCAGCGAATTCCAGGAAACTGTCTCACAGCCCTCATTTGGTCAGCTTGGCACCAGAAGATTATGGGCAAGACACCCTAGAGCAGGACCTACGGTCTACCTCACTCATCTGACTAACACAGACCTGGCGGTGACCGATACAATCATCTTGCCACTCATTCTTCAGCCATTTTGTGGCTTACATTAACCTCCATTCCTGTGGATTCTTATAAATATTATCTATGCTGATCTCATATAGAGTGGCTGAAAACCTTGATTCATTACAAGGCAAGACTTAACTAGCCCAAAGTCTACACCACCATTATAACAAAGGGCCCTTATAGCTACATTAAATATTTTTTCAGAAGAAAGACACTATTTAGTGTCTTTAAAGTGTAGTGACTTAAATACTAAGTCCAATATCACCTTGTAGATGACAGTAAGATTAAGATTTCATCCAATATCTAATATTAAGGATTATATATTCTTATATATAAGGATTATATTGCCTTTTTTGTCATCTTCAAAGTGTTTATAGTCTATAAAGAATAGGATTATATGTACATCTGTTTTATCCGTTATGATGATCAAGTGTTTCAAGTCTGCCTCTTTGTACTGTTGTCCCTCTAAGACATTAGAAGCAGTGATGTTATTGTCACAGGAGCAGCACACAACAGCGTGAGTGCACTCAGCCTCAGTGTGTCCCCTAAGCTAACAGATGGTGAAGGTCTCTTCCAGCACCAGACCTTATCCCAGCGCTGATTTTGAAATGCTTCACGAATGGGGCAGCATAGTGGGCCGGTCTTGGAAGGTCGTGGGTTCGATGCCTAGCTAGGCCATGACTGTAGTGCTGCTCCTTGTGTGCTGAGAATTGGGCTGCCCACTGTACTCATATTCTCATAGTGTTCACTAGTGAGTTTATGTGTGTTCTCACTACACAAAGGTGTTAGAAGCGGAGGGTAAAGTTTGATCTCTGCGTAAAATCTCAAATTGGCAAAAAATTGGTATCTCTCTTTTTTAAAAGACATGGACTCATCTGACAGTTCAAACTGTGGCACGTTCCATTATACTTTCTGCTCCTCTCACCTCTTTCTAAAGTGTTCTTTCCTTTCTTGTCTTCCCCTGGAGGTCTGGAGTGCAGGACGCTGACTGGCTGAGTACCAAGGACAGTGGGCACGGGGAGAGTGAGCCCGGAGACGTGGACTGGGAGGCGGACAGGGAGTCTCCCATCGACCCGCTTCTGGAGGAAGGCCTGACCAGCCTGCTCAACAGTCCTGGTAAGAGAACTTCACTGTTTACAGCAGGAGTTACAGTCACATGACTTGGGCTACTGTTTGGACTGGATGAATGTATCAGAGGAAGGTTGTACACTGCAGGGAATGAAGACACTAAGAGGGCTGAATGATGGATCCCCTGCAAAGAACAGGGTTATTAAATTCCAGGTGGCGTGATTTGGTACGGTTTGGAATTACAAGACGTTGGAACAGTAAAGGTCTAACTGACATAATAAAAATGGAATTAGTAGTATGACATATTCATTAGTCTTTTAGAGGAGTGTAATGTTACACTGAAAATGTTTTTGCTTGTGAGTGCTGTGGCAGTGGCTCTCCTGTTCTGCAGAGATCTTTTTCCCTGTTAGAAAATCCACTGCTCAAGCTCATGAACTAAATACCAGGCCCCACCCGAGTTGTGTAGGTGCAGGCGAACTGGGTTCCAAGGTCTCCCACAGCCTTGCAGGACTGGAGCTCTGAGCTTAGTTAACTCTGACTCTTCAAACTTTAAAATTCAAAGATGTCATTTCTAAAAAAAAATAAAAGTCCCCTCCCGAGGGCATAGCGGCAGAACCGAAACCCGAAACCTGTGAGCTCAGGTCGCTTACACTCCGAGCTGCCAGGTCATGAAACAGGCCATGTGCTAAGACTTCACTGTCTCATTATGGTGCTTCCAGGAATTCAGTAAAATTCAAAATTAATTGTTAATTATATTGATAATTAACATCAATTTGACTGTCAACAATATTGATTATCAAACTTAACAGATTAAGCAGGAAATACTGATTCAAACACGCTTCATCGGAGGTTCAGGAAAACACAGTGTGGCCTTTTCCTGTTTTGTGGCTTGTCCATTGTTTTGTGTCAAGACGGAAAATAACAAATATTCGTGTTCATTCCACACAGTATCACTTTTTATTCATATTTTCCACATGGGAGCATCACTTTTCAATTATAAAATGTTTGGACACTATAATTTCTATAATAGCTTCATGAAATAGTTTTTTTCCTAATGGAAAAATTAGAAAGTAGAACTTTTAAAATGAGTGAGAATGAATTAAATAAAAATTGTCTTCATTTTAAGTCTCTAACTGGAATATTTTGCTTACACTTTATCTGACAATACTAACTTTGTTTGTTCACGCCCTAGACTGTGCATACAAAACTGGTAATTTTGAACAATGTCTACAATTAACATAACTATTCTCACCTGTCTTTCTTAAAGCTGTGTCTCTCTGTGTTAAATGTTGCATGAAGACTGTAAACCAAACTTTTTTCAAACCTACCGACTATCCACAATCTCTACACAGTCCATATTCTAATAGGCCATTTCTACCACAACTCTACACATATGTAATGCTCATAGACTGTACACAGTATAATATAAACAGTAGGTGGATGGTTCGTAAACGACTGTGTGAAGTTCCTTCCGCATATTGTTGGATTTCAGCGCATTTTGACCTCACGGCACTGCCTTTGTTTTAGAAAATCAAAGGCGTTTAGCTCTCTCTGTCTCTCTCTCTCTGTGTCTCTATGTCTCTGTCTCTGTCTCTCTCTCTCTTTCGCCCCCACTCAGAGGACTCTGCGCACCTCTGGCTCGGAGCGGTGGTAATAGGTGCTGTGATCTCAGAGAGGTGCGTGCGTGTGTTGAGTTGAGTCAGAGTCCCGCTTAAGGGAGAAGTCTGGTGTCGGGAGTGTTCACGCCGAATAGCAGGGCTGGGGAGATGAGGGGGGTGGGTTCTTCTTCCTGAGGAGAGAAGAGCGCAGGTGTGTTTCTGAGGCCTGCAGGGGCCATAGTGCTTTTGTCTTCCTCTGCCCAGCGCTGGGATCAGTGCTAAGTAGACACATGTGCTGAGGTAGTAATATCAGCCTCTAGTAATGGGATTCCCCTTGGTTCACACACTTGGTTCACACACACACAGAGACAGACACAAACACACACACACACACACACACACACACACACACACACACACACACACACACACACACACACACACACACACACACACACAAATCAACCTGTGAGAAGAAAATCAACCTGTGTGTGTGAGAGGGAACAATGCATGTGTGTCCGAATATGCACATGTGCCTGCAGGTGTGTGAATGTGTGCACGTGCATGTGTGCATGTGTGTGATAGAGCGTTCATGTCTATCTGACCTCAGCGAGTCCCTGGTGTGTGTGTGTCCCTGCAGCTGTCTTCTTCTCTGTATGGTGCTGTCTCCTCCCTGCTCTCGGTCACAGCACTGACCACACACAACTCTGATTACTCCTGAATGACAGGAGCCTGTCCAAACCCCAACACCAACCCACCCTCAGCTGCACTGCAGACCAGGACACACGTACAGGCACAGACAGCCTAGATGTAACACTCAGCAGAGGCTTCTCTCCTATTATCTTTGTTTTCAGTTTTCAAGTGAATCACTTTTCTACCAGTAGATTATCTTGATAATAATCTTGATAGTAGCCTCGTAGCTAGTATGAATAAATAATTTTTTTTGCTAAATGTACTTTTTTACTGTATTTGTTTAATTTTGCATTTGTTTATATTTGTTTTATGAATTATATCATTAAAGGTTTAAGGTATTTAATACATGTACAGCTGTTTACTAACAGACAGCAGTGTTCAGCTGTCAAATGGGCTGATGGCACTTTGGTTGTGGTCAGACTTTATAGGAGATCTGACAGCAGAGAGAAAGAGAGGGAGAGAGATATAGGCAGAGAGGGAGACAGAGAAAGAGAAAGAGCAAAGGAGTGAGAGAAAAAGGGTGATTGAGAGGTAGCAAACGAGAGGGAAAGAGAAAGAGAGAGAGAGAGAGAGAGAGAGAGAAGGAGGGAGAGAAATGCATCTGCTCCACTGATGTGAGTGAACTCAAGTGTTTAGAGATTGTGAGTGTGTTCATTGATGTGGCTTGTGCGGGTTTGTTTGATCACAGCCTCCCATGTCTGCACGCACACACAGACACACACACACACACACACACACACACACACACACACACACACACACACACACACACACACACACACACACACACTCCAGCAGCCCTGGTGCACAGTCGAGCGCGTCTCCTTTGTTTTCCGAGCTGCTTTAATCTGGTCGCCGACTCCTCTGACACTCGGCTCTCACTTTTGAGTTTTTTTTTTTTGGGGGGGGATTGAAATGAGCAAACATGAAAGCGGGGCTGTGTGTGCGAGTCACGGCAGCTGCCTGCTCCGGCGGTCCGCCTTTTGATGATTCACGCGTGCTCAAGAGCCGCAGGAACCCTGCCAGCGTCCCCGCTAACTGCTAGCAGCACACGGCCTCTTCCTCCCACGCAAAAACAAACAGCGCAGGAGCTGAAACAAACAGAACTCTGCAGCCGACGCTACCTGCAAAATCTCCTGTTTAGCATGTGTGGGGAGGCCTGTGTGGGCTGATTGGGGTTTATTTTTAAAGCCGGTCTGGAGTGATATGAAGAGGCGACACTTTTGAAGGGAGTGGATACTGTTTAGCTCTAAAATTATGTTAGAATTCTCGTATTTCTCCCACTGCATACAGTGCGTGGGTGAAGGGGCTCTTGTGTGTGTGTGTGTGTGTGTGTGTGTGTGTGTGTGTGTGTGTGTGTGTGTGTGTGTGTGTGTGTGTGTGTGTGTGTGTGTGTGTGTGTGTGTGTGCACGTGCATGAAGTACAAGGCTGTAGGTTTATATCTATATCCTTAGTTCTGCGGAAACCAGTTTGCAAGTTCAGCTGCTCGCTCACACACACAAAAACTCATATACACACACCATTCCTCTTCTACTGGTTAAGGTCAAAGCACAACTGCATGTAAGGTCATTCACTCATCAGTTAATTTCCTCGGTTATTTCTGACCTTAGTTCACTTTCTTGCCTGGTGAGGGCGCTGTAGTCAAGCGTGCTTTAACACAATTCTGGGAGCAGTTTCTTGTGTGTCGGGACAGATCGGGACAAAACCACACACTCTGGAACAGAAGCGGGAATGTGTGGTAACTGACAGGCATTTTCAGATGCTTGGCTCGATAAATAAAGAGCTTACAATAAATGACACCAAAACCGTATGAATTATGCACATGCCGTTTTTTTTGTGAAACCCTAAGTGCAGTAAACAGAAGTCTGAAGGGATCAACCGTGCGACGGAAATGCCTTCAAACTAAATGGAGATAATTTTGCTCCCGTAGTCATTTCCTCTTATCCTGTTATTCATCCACATTCGCCTGTTTGTGTTGAGGGGGAAGAGGATGAATATTTCAGTCCTTGTCATTTGCAGTTTTAAATAGTTTTCAAATACACATACATGCTGTGAATGAAAGCACGTAGGTTCAACACTAGGCTGCCCTCACACCTAAGAAAGAAATGATGCTATTCTGACTATGCACAGTGATCCCTCAGAGATGTGAGTTAAAGCCAAAGTGAAAACAAGGTTCACGTTTTGGCATGTGTTGGTGATCGAGTATCAAAACGTGTTTCTCTCTCTAGTTCCA
Source organism: Brachyhypopomus gauderio (assembly GCF_052324685.1). Lineage (NCBI taxonomy): Eukaryota > Metazoa > Chordata > Actinopteri > Gymnotiformes > Hypopomidae > Brachyhypopomus > Brachyhypopomus gauderio. Next base: position 17,858,332 of record NC_135221.1, on the reverse strand, counting down.
GATGATGTATTCACCGACGTACCCGATCCTGCTTGGATGGCACGTCTCTCCCTTCCTCTGACCAGTGACTATCATGAAAACCTTTATGTCCCCGACGGGCTACCGTCCCCAGATGGGCAGGGCTCCACTTTGGGCAGCCCCGATGACTCCACCCCCTTCTCCACCTTTGGTAAGACCCCCGATAAGGGGGGCCCATTGGGAAGTGAAGGCTTGCTGTGTGAAGTTAGCACCCTGTTCGAGATGTTGCTGACGCAGAAGGCCGACGCCCAGCCTCGCCCACCACCCGACGTCCTCTACAGACTCACCACGGCCTGTCGCCGATCCCTGGGCCTGGACCCGTCCCCCTCCGCACGGCACCAGGGCCCAAATGAAAAACAGTACACACTGCCCACAATGCACTGCGCCGCTCAAAGCCATTACTGAAACTTCAACAACATATAAAGGTAACTTAGTGTTTCCCCTTCTTCCACTGAAATTTCTATTCACGTTGAAGTTGCATCTCACAGTGTTCCAGTGATCGAATCGGACTTCATAAAATTATGCACGGAGCATCTTTTCTGATCACATGACCACCAGGACTGGCTGGCACTGGCCAAGGTCAGCAAAGACAACACACAATAACCTCCGTCACATTTTGGGCCATAAACTTTACACTCCCTGTAGGGGGGGGGGGGGGGGGGGGGCAAAGAGAGACCTCTTCCTCTGCTCCAGACTGTGTCCCAACTCCATCAACATGCAGGAAAGCAGCTCTAATGTCTGCAGGGGTGCTCTCCTCACCACAAACTTTACGGCTCATGCACTCCTGCACAGACCTGGGGAAGGAAATGACCGTTTGTGCCCTCTAAAGACTAAACACAAACAGAACCAGTCCTGTGTCTAAGGAGGAATGTGTGAAATTTGCTACCACAATGGACCATAAGCAACGCCACTTCCTGTGTCAAGGCCAGACTTTCTGGGACCTCCACTATTGATTATTATTCCTTGTCTTTTCAAAGTATTCCAGTAAACAAACACACAGTATATGGAGATTCCAGAAGATTCTAAACAATGTACTTACTACAGACATTATACCAGCATGTTTAACCTTGACAGACATCAGTCTACCCACTCTCTTTCTCTACTCCATTTCTCTACTGAACATTTTGAAGACAATAGCATCCAGGATGCAGCAGCTATAATTTAATACATGGCAATAATTTTGTATTTTTTGTTAGCCAGAGAGACAGTGAGAGAGAGAGAGACAGAGAGAGAGAGAGAGACAGAGAGAGAGAGAAGGAAATATTAGAAGCACATTAACTTTCCAAATGACATGTGAACTAAATAGGAAAGGTGCTATAAGTTATTGAATCTGAAACTCAAGCTGTAGATTTTTTCAGTAAACATTAGGTGATGTTTGGTTGTTGATTTTTTTTCCTTGTTTTTTTCTTTTTTTACATGTGAAAAACAATAGCACTTTGTACATAACGTTTTGTATACCATATGAATGAAATAAAGATTTCTTCAAAGTCTTTCTATTTGCTGAAGACTAAATGTGATTGGAGAAATGTGGGGATTCTGAATATCAAATTGTTAACAAGTAACAATTATATCAATAAGTGTAAATGCAAATTATAATTCACACTGCTCCAACTCAAATAAAAAAGACAAAAAGACCAAAACTGCTGAAAGAAGACCTCTCGATGCCTCTCACCACACCCTAGCCCTAACCCTAGAGTGCAATTCGAAGTACCATTTTTTTATTTAAAGAGAAAATATAAACAACACTGCACCCCAGTGGTGATCACACATATAGCAACTCCAACGACCAGTCATGTACATGTAAAGCTGAGACTTATGCTATACTACATTCTGTAAATTACCAAATTAATGTGATGTTCGAGAATAATAAATAAAAATAAGAATATTCTTTAAACCTTACATGATACGAATATATTCAGAACCTAAAACCACCATCTTCACTAAGATAAGACCTTCACTCTAATCCCTGTGATTGTAGGTCAGTATGACTACCATGATCACTACCATGTCTTTTAATTTGCCTGCTCAGTCTGGGGCCTGGAAATGACGTAACTGAGTGGAACCTTCGTATATTCACGTGACCTTGTATGTTTTGCATTTGGTGCAAACTGGATACTGTACTCTATACTAACTGTGTGTTGTGGTATACTGTATATACTGAGTGCAGTATTCAGTTTGAAGTAGGCTGTGTTGTTGACATTTGAACCTTGGTGGTAAGCAAGAGCTGTCAGAGGCATGGGTAAGATATCAAAGTAAAGTAAAGTTTATTATGATCCACAGATCAGTTACATACACCAGAAGCATCTGCAAGAGAGAGCTAACCCCTCTTTATAATCATGAACCTTTATACTATCTACCACTGGCTACATCGTTGTTTGGGAATGAGTGATGAAAGATAGACCCCTCCTCCCCCCGCGTCTGGGGCATTAGTGCAACTCCTCAGCTGATGTGAGTTACACCAGTTCTGGCATCTTGAGTATGAACATCACATATGTACAGGATACTTACAGAAATTAATAAAATGTAAGTTTTGCATTACAGCTATTTCAAACCTAGCCTTAAGCATGTTTGGGACTTATATACGCATGGGTATTTGAAATCCTATATACACCATGAAGATATTTACATACTTGGGCATCTGTCATTTACTGGGAAATTATATCACGCACAGCAGGGATACGTAACCCGTCTCGGCCCGTTGGTGAGTGTGACTGTCTCGCTTCGCACACCTACGGAACTCAACAGCACCACCTAGCGGCCGCTCTCTACGGCCAAGGTCGGTACGCTTGTGTCTCATCTACACTGCTGCCCTTTTCCGTCTAGTCTAGAAGTATTCGATACAGAGCTAGCAGTGGTAAACGCGCAAAGTGCATTAGCCATGATGACCACAGGAAGATCGGTAGCAGGGACACTATTTCTGTGGAGTCGGTAACGATTAACATAGTGACACAGGTCCGCCTCCTCCAGTAATTTAACAGCAAGAAATCTCATCGTGAAATCCCACACACAAATTGTAGGCAGACGAGAAAAGTGAACACATCTTTTTTACACCCGAAAATCAAACATAAAAGCGAAGTATTACATACTTTCTGAAGTATGTCATCTACTACTGAGAGAAACACATTCGTTAAGAAGGTAGTAGGTAGAGGGTCCAGGCTGCATGATGATTTAAAGTCCCTCACTGTCTCAATTAAAAATTCATTGATAAGAGAAGTAAATTGGGGCATTTCCATGATAATATTACATGGTGATGGGCATGTCACAGGCTGATTAGTGAGCATAGACAGACTAAAAACCTTGACTGATTTTAAAAACAAACTCATTACATTGTTTAATTAATTTGTCAACCATTGAGAAGACTAATTTGCTATTGTTAATGTTATTGTTGATAATGTTGGTGTAAAAGGTTTGTCTTGCTTTGCATATGATTATATTGTAAATATGTAGCATATCTTTGTATATTTCTTTGTGAATCACTTCAGAGTTCACGAGGATGCTTAACTCTTTTTAATCTCATCTCTACGTCCAACTCATAGGCATGGCCAGAGCCGGAGTGGTTAATCAGGAGATTTGGGAGGATTCCCGATGGGCCGGCTCATGTCAGTCTCTAGTTTGGGCCAATTGGGAGGGAAAAATAATGTTGGGCCGGATTTGGGCGAGAAACTCCAGGGCTGAAAAAGTGTCCCACTCCGGCCCTGGGCATGGCTACACTTCAGATTTGATATTTTGTAAACGCATAGGTGTCAATAATTCTGAAATTGCCGTTGTTGCAATCTCTGATCATTTTGGTATATTTTTCAATATGTCATTATCTATAAGAACACTCAATAAGTGCACAATAACCAATCGTTATCTCTGTGCTGGCAGTGCCGTGGCCTTCACAGACATGATACAGTCCCTCCCTCCTCTCTCAGAAAAAGGGAATGAGTTAGTTGAAACATTCACACACAGAGTTAGGAACTGTATTGATGTTGTGGCACCAAAGGTAACTTTATTTCTGGTAGAATTAAGATGCCCTGGAGAAACACTCTATTGTAGAGACGTTGGAGAAAGTCAAAATTGGGAGTAGGCCTACATTATTATATTTATAAAACAACATTGGGAGTAGGCCTACATTATTATATTTATAACACAACACTGGGAGTAGGCCTACATTATTATATTTATAAAACAACATTGCAGAATTACAACAGTGAAGTGAAATCGGCAAGGAAAAACTATTTCTTCATTCTTAAACATTCCTAAAACTGCAATGGTTAAACCACTATTAAAGAACAGAAATCTTGATCCCACAATTCTCAATAATTATCAACCTATATCTAACATTTCCTTTCTTAGCAAAAGCATTGAAAAAGTTGTGTCAATTCAGTTGAATGATTATGTCAAAGTAAATCAAGTAATGACACTTTTCAGTCTGGTTTCAGAGCTCTCAACAGCACTAGTTAAGATAGTAAATGACATGAGATTGAATAAAGATGCAGGCAAACTCTCAGTCCTTTTTCTGCTAGATTTAATTGCCATTTTTGACACTGTTGATCATGAAATACTTCTTGATCAACTACAGAGCAGGGTAGGCCTTAGTGTCTTAAACTGGTTTACATCATATCTAAATGGGTGTGATTACTATGTTACATTAAGTACTTCTTCCTCCACACATAAAAAAATAACTTGTAGTGTCCCCCAAGGATCAATTCTTGGGCCTTTACTGTTCAACCTATATATGCTTCCATTACCACATATCATTAACAAACATAGTATTAGTTATCATCAATATGCAGATGACACTCAACTTTACATTTCACTAGAACTTAAAGCCCTAAAATCTATTTGCTCACTGTTTGAGTGCATAGGTGATATACATACATGGATGTCTGACAATTTTCTGCAATTAAATAAGGAGAAGACAGAGGTTCTTGTTCTTGGTAGTGATTCACAAAGGAATGATGTCCAGACTTATTTAAATCAAATTAATCTGAATGCCAAACAATGTGTTAAGCACTTGAATATGACACTCGGACACTTTTGATAATGAGCTCAGCTTTAAATCACACATCACGACTACATGCAGGACAGCTTATTTTCACCTTCGAAACATCGCTAAGGTCAGAGATATGCTCTCTCCTGCTGATAGTGAGAAACTTGTACATGCATTTATCACATCAAGGCTAGATTATTGTAATGCTGTTCTATCTGCTCTTCCAAAGAGCTATATTTCTCACCTACAAAGTTCAGAACGCGGCTTCAAGGGTTCTCACCCGCAGGAGAAAGAGAGATCATATTACACCTGCACTCCACTCACTGCACTGGTTACCTGCCAGTTTTAGAATAGATTGTAAGGTTCTAGTGATGGTTTTTAAATGTCTTCATGGTCTTGCCCCTCTTTACCTCAGTGAAATGATGGTTAGATATGTTCCAGTCAGGTCTCTCAGGTCGTCAAACAGTAATTTACTGGTGATTCCTAAAAGCCGATTAAAGATTGGCGAGGGTGCTTATAGCCACTATGGCCCAAAGCTCTGGAACTCTCTTCCTGAAGAGCTCAGAGGCATTTCAAGAAGAGTCTCAAAACCTTCCTGTTTAGATCTGCATTTAGTTAAAAAACTCGAATGGTTAATTATTTTATAACTTTATAACACATTATTTTAGTTAATTACATTCTATGTCTGTTCCAATTATTTTTAATAGTTTTGCCATCTTATTTATTTTATTACATTATTTTACTTGGTAACATTTTATGTCTGTTCTAATTATTTTAATAGTTTTGCTGTCTTACGTATTTTATTACACTATTTTGTCTATTATTTTAATGATCAGTTCACTGTGAAATTTTAAACGCAATAAGCATACTTAAGGTACTAATAGTTACACTTTTAATTGCATGGCGCCATCTGCTGGTAATAATAAGCAGTTTTATATAATAAAAGTCAATTGATATGATTGTATGATTAATGTCACGGATAAATAAATCCATGTCCTAAATGTATACAGTTGTGCTGATCCGTCTGCTGAACGCAGGGAGCACAAAATTAATCGACCCTTGTTTTTTCTGCTATTATACTGTTCAAGTCCTTTGATAAATCTGTATTAGAAACAGATGAAAGCGTAAGAACTTACCAGGCAAAGCAGGTGAAAGGATGCTAATTCATTCAAGGCATCAAGTCAGTAAGTGTATGTGTGTGTGTGTAGGTTATTTGGGACACACACAAAGGAAACTGCCAGTCACATCTGTTACGTGTCTGGTACACCTGTTTTTAAAGTCGACGTGCTCACTGTATTTTAGACTAAAACGTGTGAGGTTATAAATACCCACCTTGACTCACACATCAGAACTATTAGAACTATTCTGTTGCCATAGAAATTCTAAAGAGCTGTTATTCTCATGGCAACCTTAAAGTTGTAGTGTAGTGAAGACGATGCTTCCCGCAGAGGCAGTTGGTTGACACTAGATGGCAGTAAAGTGTACTTATTTCCTCAGAACCAGGTTATGAATTCTGCCCTATAATCCTTTATTTTATTTATTTATCTACTGATTTTAAGAAACCGTATGTTCTAAATGACTATATTCATGAAATATTAGGCTAGCTTAGATTGTACATTTTAGACGTATATATATTGTACATGTTCCATCTGTTAGGTTAGTGTCACATTTCAGTACCCTCAGAACACCATAATAAATCTTTAAAATATATCATCTCAGTAACCGGATCCCACTTTAAGTGTTGGGGCCTCTTGACTTTTGTAGCCAACAAATTCTTCTGTACTGAGGCTGTGTAAAGAGGGGACATTATATTTAACGACTTAACTACTTTCACGTAAAACAGACATGGGTTCACCTCACCAGCAACTCTCATGTAGTTTTTAATATGTCATGCTTTGTAAGCCCAAGCATTATTACCACCCTTGTCCAACTGTAAAGGGTATTATGCTTATTAATGTTACTACACCAGCGTCCTACAGTGGTAAATGCACTGTGAAGTAACTCTGCAGTTGAATGTGCTGTTTCATTTCGTTTGTTCCGGTTGGCTGATTTCAAGACGCCCAGAATCGATACCAGCTGAGGGACTTCAACCCAAATGATTTACACTCCTGACACGGGGGGTCTCGCAGATTTCGCAAACCTCGCAGTATTTGTTGTTTTTCATCGATTGTATTTGTTTTGACCCAATGTATTTTAATATCATGTGATTATTTTTGTTTCAGGCTAAAAAATAAAATAAAATAAAAAAATAAGGAGCGCGAAAAGCGGCCAATCGAGGTGGGACAGCGGCGCGCGCGCCCGATCAGCCGCTCCTCGCGCTCCGTTATTTTTAGCCATTGGTTCGATTCACGATGCGGCGCGAGCGGGTCGGCGCAGCTCGCGCTCCCTGCGATTGAGAAAGCAGCAGCAGCGGTGGTGGCGGCGCGCGCGCGCGCGCGAGGGGGGCGCGTCTCGGCTCATTCGCGAATGCAGTGCATGTCTGCTGCATCGAGGCGAGAGCGGGAGCGGGGACGGAAGACTCCGAAAAAACAACTTTATACACCCGCTTCGGCGCGAGTTGTGCAACTTTGCGTCGGCGACTGCACTGCACGCGCCTGCGTCGGTGAGTCGCGGTGCCGTGGGTCCACCCGTCGTCCCAAATGGCCGGTCCGGCTTCGGATGCAGGACGGCACCTGCATCTGCAACGTCACAACACGGAATCGGCGTCGGAACCGGCGGTTCGCGAGGCCCAGGCGTGGATAGAGGTGAATGTTTACCTTCCTGCGACGTTATTCTGGGTTTTCCAAGTCATGCTCGTGCAGACCGCAGCAGCCCGTTGTGCAGTGTTTCTTTATAGCCTGGATAAACGAGCTTGGCCGCAGGGGAAACGTTGAGTGCATCGCAAGACGTTCCGGTACACGACACCACAGAAGGCTGTTGCGTGCACCTGTTGAGACAGCTCGCCGGTACCCTCTCACCTTGAGTCACAAACGAGCTTAACATTCTTCCTACAGGGCGTTAAAACTGTTCGTCGAACGATGATGGACGTGCATAGGGTTATGCTTTATTTCATTTTGCCCGGGACACTCGATGCAGACAAAATGCTTTTTGTCCACTGCCAGTGGCTTTCACGCGTGGTTCTCTGGTAAACACACGCTGGTCACTCACGTTAGATCAGTAACCTGTTTTTCATGGGAAACCAACCCATTTAGTGATTAGTTAGAAGTGAATATTTGCAAGAATGCAAGATGTTCGGTGGCAATCTGCCCTTCTGGTCTTATTGAGTTTGATTTAGTAGTTGAGAGGTGTTTCGGGCAGTGGCCAGAAGAAAGAAAGTCCTGCTGCTCCAGAGACCTTCACCTCTCCAAGCACATCCGCCTGGTCTGGAATGAAGCAGATAACATCAGCGAGACATCTCTCTTTCCTTTCTCCCTCTCTCCTATTTTCACTGCATGAATCCACTAGGGCTTTGGGGTACGTGGTGGTGTTCAAGTTGATGTCTGTGTTTTGCTGCCCTTACCAAAAGCTTGGCTGCTGGCATCCTGGTGAATTCAAATGACCCAAATATCTGTTTATTGAAAGATCAGCGCCCCAGCTGATGGGAGGGGGGTCTCGGGGCAACAGAGCCGTCACCTGGTGTCCTCATTGTGTCTGGGAGTTTTGAACTTGGCGTAGGGCTGGTTTTACCATGCTGGGAGGACTCACGGGTCTTCATAGGTATAATTTCTGCATTGTTTACTCTCGTACAAACATGCAAAAACACGTTGGTTCCAAGATCTGCAAGTTATCTTTTGAACACGGGTAACAAAACAACTCTCGCGATGTCCTTTAAATTCCTGTCCAACGCATTCACCTCCTCAAAGCGCTGTAGTAATGATGCATGTCTTAGTGTGTGGAAGAGAGAGAGAAGCAGTGCTTCTGGTGTTAAGGCAGCAGACTCTGTAGAAACCCCCTGCGGGCTTCTCCACAGATCCACATTAACAAAACGCTTCATGTTGTTTCATGTTAAGATGTTCAAGAGTTTATTGTTGAGTTGAATTTTGTGAACTTGACTGGCAGTGAGATGCCCGTACATGGTGGAGGTAGATCAAGATCTTTGTTGGTCTAGAACATTGACGGCTAATCGAGGGGTTCAGTTAGGTCAGGGGTCTTCAGTGTGGCCTTCAGGTGGTCAACGATTCTTCAGAACCAGGCGGAGGCGTGATGGGAGTCTGAGCAGAACCTCAAAATCAAAGAGAACTTCTCTGAACTTGTGCTAGTCGACCGGTACACAGTGCAGTAGGCGTATTCTTTTCGAAGTGATGATGCTCGAGGCGCTTTATGTGCAGAGCGTCGATCGTCACCCGTGTGCTGCGATGCGTTCTGTCTGGCCGACAGGCCGCAGCTTTTTCCGACCCTAGTGAGACGTGAGTGAGGGATTGTGGGAAGGGAGGTCTGTTTTGACTTGCGTTATTATTGTTACCTGCGCAGTATCTCTGGCTGTCTCGCTAATCCAGTCTCGGTGTGTTCGTGCACGTCCAGCCGTGTGTGAAGAGAACTTTACATTCATAAATGTTGCAGGTATGGGGTCATGTCATGTTTCTCACATACCTGCTTATGTTACGCAGTGTATTGAAGTCAATATTAGGGCTTTAGATCAGGTTAGATGATAATGGGTTAGAAAGGCAGGCAGACAGCGATTATATATTACACACACACACACACAAAACTAGTAACACATACACAGCAAAACTTGTTTCTTGAGTTCATTATGAAAGCTAAATCTGGGATGTGGTTTCCCTCGTCCTGACCCCGTCCTGACCCCGTCCTGACCCCGTCCTGACCCCGTCCTGACCCCGTCCTCTCCTCCTGTCTACCTGTCCTCATGTCTCCGCAAAGTTCACAGCCAATGAAAAGGCGGCCCAGCTTAGCACAGCATGAAGTCCCAACCTCAACCCTCGTCCCGCCGCTACGGGAGCTGGCGCTCTTTAAGGTCCGGCGTAAGCTCGTTCTGGACGGAGTCAGTGGTCCACTCCAGTGAGCAGTGCCGGATTAGCTTGGCCCGCTTCAGAGCCACAAAGCCGGGGCCCGTTCGGGGGTTCCCTCCTGCCTGTGTGCCGCTGTGCTCCGGGAGGGGCCTTCGCTGGACTCGTGAGGGTTCCTACGAGCTGCCTCGCCCCCGTGTGCTTGGACGGCGATCGCCGTGCGCTTAGCAACTGCTCAATGGCTGACAGCTAAGCGGCTCGCGACCAGAAAAGCCAGGCGAAAAGGATCAAGTGAACTGTAAAGAAAATGTGTACCTGCATTACTCAATAGGTTCAGAAATGCAGTTCATTCAGACGCCACACAAACTAGCCTATATGTGCTTGAATGTGTTCAGTGGGGTGTGTTTAGAACGTTGGATTTTTATGCCATCTCTGTAAGGCTTACCAGCATGTAGAGTGGGTCACATGAGGTGTGTGTGTGTGTGTGTAAGTGGGGTTGGGTGTTTGTGATTCCACCAGATGGGTTCGAGAGTGTGTGTGTGTGTGTGGCTGGCTGTTTGTGATGGGCAGTGGTTGTGTGTGTTGGGCTGTGGGGGATGGGTGGTTTGTGTGTGGGGCTGACTGTTTGTGATGGCATGGAATGGATGTGTGTGTGTGTGTGTGTGTGTGTGTGTGCGCGCGTGATGGCATGGCTACTGGGACAGTGCCAGTGCAGAGTGGAGACAGCCCCAGGGTTTGCTGAGGGAGGGAGGGGCCTCATCTATTTGTCTCTATATAGCACTGCCTGTCATCATTTTCCTACCGAACAAAACAAGTGTGTTCGTGTGTGTCAGAAATTAGGACCGATCTTATGGAAAGTTGTAGTATCAACACATCACTGTTTTCTTGAACAGCCACAGACCGCATCCACACAGCCACACCGCCCCACATTTACCTGCATGTACTGAAAATGTAAACAGTCCTCGCTGGTCTGAATGCACCATGTGGGTGTTTGTTTAGGGGTGAAAGATGCATAACTGCACGCAGAATTCCAGGTTTGACCCTTAGCTTAAAGATGTCCGTCTTGCCGGCCCACCTGCCTAAAACCTGCCGTAGGACTGACGGTGTAATTGAGACCAGTTTGTGTCTTGCATTATTATATCATAACTTATCAAAGCCCCTTTTGGTCCAGCTTTAGCAGAGTAGCGATGCGATACGTATCTGCAGCGGTGTTCGGACCTCTTGGGTCCATCTAGTGCTGGACACCAACACCGCTGCTCTGCACCGAATACACTCAGGGGTCTGTCAGATTAGCGACGCGTCCAGATGGCTTCTAGATCACGGAAAGGCCTGGTGAAGTAGAAGACTTGAGGGGGATTAGGCGCTAGAGCCTCCCAGGTCTGAAGTCCCTGCGAATTTTCACATGCTCACGTTAGTGGACACTTAATGTGCTGTTTGACGTTCGGCCAAACGTAATGACGAGAACCTCAAAAGTGATGGGAAGTGTGAATATGGAACAGCTGGGCTCTTTCCTGGGTCATGTGGGGTGATGGATGATTGACGGCTGGTGGCCCAGTTGCTTACTGGGACATTTTGAATGCTGGCTGATCTGGCCAGGTTGTGTACTGGGGTAACCGAGCTGTTCATATTCACTCAGACCCTGACAGCTGGGTGGCAAACTTCACAATCCCTGAGCTATAACCTACGCCCCATACACACACACACAATCTGAAAGTGGGACATGTGTATAAGTGGGACATTGCCCATCTTTGAGTTGTGTGTGTCGTTGTGTGTGAGGAAGGTATATGTGTAAGTGGGACATGGTGGCAATAATGGACTCATGGGAGCTGGACTCTTTTTGCTTATCAGGGAAACTGCCACACACACACACACACACACACACACACATGCTGTGCTCACCTATCGACCCACGCACTGTCTTCTGTGTTCAGCACATTTTGCCTGGCAACATCTCTCTGGACCGCCACGCCCTCGCGGGTTTGCTCAGTATTTGACTGGAAAATGAGCAGAGCTGGTAGGGAGGGCGCGTGACCCGGCGCGTGACCCGGCACGTGCACGTGACCCCGCGAGCCAGCCAAGCCCATCAGACACACCCACCAAGCAGCCTGTGGAACTCCAGGCCTGGACCCAAGATGGCCCGTGGCATGACGCCCTCTGACCCACTGGGCTGGGGCGAGTGTCTGCTCCACACCCCCCCACGCCTGAGGTGTTCCAGCGGCTGTTCACACAGAAGGTCAAAGTCTGCTGGAGGAGCGTCACGCCGCTGGACAGAACGTTGGCTCTCACGGAGGCGTTTCCCTGCGTGTGTGTCGGGGCGTTGGAGACGTGCTTCACTGTAGTGGCAGTGCTGAGAGCAGCCCAACATCGGTGTGTGTCTGCTTCAGCTGAATCTTCTAGAAAGATCTTTCTAAAGTAGTTACTGATGCTATGGGAGCTCTTGAGGGGTCTCTCTCTCTCTCTCTCTCTCTCTCTCTCTCTCTCTCTCTCTCTCTCTCTCTCTCTCTCTCTCTCTCTCTCTCTCTCTCTCTCTCTCTCTCTCTCTCTCTCTCTGTGTGTGTGAGAGTGATTGGAGGACTGTTCTCATGGTTTTGTATTGAGCTCAGTCAGTAGAGGTCTTGGCTGTCATCAGATTACTGATCCTGACGTTTTAATCAGGGAGCTGCCCCACACGCATGCGCACACACGCACCCAGAAGAGAAGAGAGATTTCAGATTCAGGGCTGTTGTATGGTGAGCCTTTACCAGGAACAATAGCGTCCACTACCATGAATGACGCTATTCAGAGGACAGGCACACACACACACACACACACACACACACATACACACATACAGGCGCATGCGTGCACATCCAGGCTCACTCATACTAATATACTGTTAGTACTGTTTCATTTTCTCAGATAGACAGAGAAACACGCTCACACAAGCTGATTACACACACTTAAACTCTTGTTAACACACACCCATGCACAGACACACCTGCATGCGCGCAACCACACACACACACACTACATGCAAAACACCAGTACAGATAGGCAGACTGTCCACAAAGCATCCCCCCCTTCCTCCCTCTCTCTCTCTCTCTCTCTCTCTCTCTCTCTCTCTCTCTGATGTGCAGACTCTTCTACAGAGAAGTGCTACAGTTGGACTTCAGCTGCTGGCAAGTGTCTGGTCGTCTCATTACGTGGGTGTCCCTAGATCCCTTTGGCTCTAACTGTCTAGCGGTTTATGACACAGTTATTGATGGTTGTTATCCTCTTTAATGCTGTTATGTCATGACCTTTATTAAGTTTTCCCACCCCAGTCTCACAAGTGAGACCCCGGCCAGTGAGGGATGGATGAGTCAGCTTGGCTGAAACCACGGAGTCGCTTCTGTGAGACTGTTGGTTCTACTTACTCAACATACACATTTCTGTAGAGAACTGGGCATGATGACAAGCAGCTGTTCAGTCCCAGTTTCAGTCACCAGCGCTGGGCTTTACACCGGCACTTGTTCCAAACTGTCTTTTTGTGTGTGTGTGTGTGTGTGTGGCTTTTCATAGCTCTCTGAAAATCAGCTCACAGACGCTGACCTTGCCTCTGTCGTGGTGCTGAGAGGTCTTTGTTTTTCTTTGGGTCTTTGTCTTGGTCCCACTTGTGTGGAGACGCCTGTGCTCGGGCTGACGATCCCGCATCTGTGATGACCTCAGTGACCCCAGTGACCTCATGTACCATGGACCATCAGGAATGTGGGAGAGGATGGAGCAGATGTGAGAAGATAAAAATCTGTTGTCTCACCCACCACCCTCACACCAATCCCACACCTCACACCACCCTCACACCAATCCCACACCACCCTCACACCAATCCCACACCACCCTCACACCAATCCCACACCACCTCACACCAATCCCTCACCACCTCACACCAACACACCAACTCGCACCACTCTCACACCAACACACCAATCCCACACCACCTCACACCAACACACCAATCCCACACCACCTCACACCAACACACCAACTCGCACCACCCTCACACCAACTCGCACCACCCTCACACCAACACACCAATCCCACACCACCTCACACCAATCCCACACCACCTCACACCACCCTCACACCAACACACCAATCCCACACCACCTCACACCAACACACCAATCCCACACCACCTCACACCAACACACCAATCCCACACCACCTCACACCAATCCCACACCACCCTCACACCAATCCCACACCACCTCACACCAATCCCACACCACCCTCACACCAACACACCAATCCCACACCACCCTCACACCAATCCCACACCACCCTCACACCAATCCCACACCTCACACCACCCTCACACCACTCTCACACCAATCCCACACCACCTCACACCAATCCCACACCTCACACCACCCTCACACCAATCCCACACCACCCTCACACCAACTCACACCACCCCACACCCCCCAAGTCTCCACCCCTTTTCCCCGGAGCCTTATTCCATTCTGGCAGATACATTAGGAACTATTAGCATCAGAATGGTGGTCTCTCTCTTTTTCTCCCCATTTTCTCCCTCTTTCTCCCTCACTGCTCTTTCTTTTGCTCTCTCCTTCCTTGTCTGTTTCTGTTGCTATGTGTTCTTTCCATCACTCGCTTTTGTAGCTGGTGTGTGTGTGCACTCCGTGAGGAGGTGTGTGTGTGTATGTGTATGTGTGTGCACTCCATGAGGGTGTGTGTGTGTGTGTGTGTGTGTGTACACGGTTGTCAGACCCACATGCGCTTCTTGAGTCGGTGGTTCTGGAAGTAAAAAACTTCTGGTCCTCTCAGTAACAGGATTACACCCCAGCGTTGCTGAGCCGTGCACAAAGACAAAGGCACTGCAACCGTTTCTGTGCACTTAGACAGTAACTGGATTAGACCAACTGCAAACGGAATACAGGATTAATGCCAAGTTTGCATCACGTGTTACTACAGAGCACTGAAGCTGACCAACTTTGCCATAAACATCAAGCCATGTCTCAGTCATGAGGGTCTGCGCGGCGAAAATGACGTAATGACGCTGTCGATTCGTGAGGTTGTGCACCTCTCGAATTTTGTAACTTCGCGCGCGCCGCGCTTCAGCGCAATGAACAAAGTCATGTTTGCAGGGTTCATACACCTTTACAAGGTGGAGTTGTTTATACTTTCGCGAGTGACCGTAGCGCTCGACTCCGCCCACCTCACGCGAACCTCCGCGAAAGGTGGAGGTGTTTATACTTTCCGCGTCACATTCTGTGCAGTGTTCTCTGAAACGATATGTGGTAGTATAAAGAAACACCCCTCAAAAACAGGGGAATGAACATTTATAGTGGCGTGAGGCCCGACATAGAGACTTTAGTTAGGGCTATGCAGATTTCAGATCCTTGGATGAAGTCGAGCTGTGATGTAACTTGTGTGAGATTCCTCATACAGAATTCTTAGGTGACTTCAGGTATTTCCAAGGTATTTATGACAGCAGCAGCACCAACATCAACTGCAGTGAATCATCAAAAATGCCACTTGGTTCCACAAGTTCTGTCCCGCCGTTCTCCTGCAGAATTCCCCACGGTGTCCCGCACCCGGTTGCCGGCTTCGGCCGTCGAGCAGGAGGCTTTATTCCTGTGTGTTCTGTAGGAGTGTAGTGGGGAAAGTCGTTGTGTTAGAGTACATGATGGAATTCTGGTGTGTGTGGAAGGTTTTGGGGTATGAGCTGACACCAGTTTCGCTACATTCAGAATGCAGCCTATTACCATGATTTACATCAGCATTACGCGAAGAAACAATGCAGTCTGAGTGATATTCAGCAGAACAGAAAAATGGTTTTTATAAAAGCACATTGGAATTGGCACTAGGGTAATACCTCAAGCGGAGGCGTCTCCATGTAGTTCAGGTTTTATTGTACGGAAATAAAATCTGTTTTACCTTTTCGAATGAGTCTGTCATGTTAATGGATTCCACTTGTCCCAAAGCCTAAATTTGTACTACAGCTGACTGATATAATCAGTTCCTCATTTGTTTATGTAACCTGGGTTGGGGCTGAAACACTATTTTCAGCTGTAATTAGCCATCACCGAAATCCAGTAGATTTTTTGATATGCTGCCATTACTGTATCCTCATATTTGTATATCTTGTTTCTGTGGCCGTTTCGAGTACACTGGAATGAAGTGCTCCGTCATGGTGCCATCGTGTGTGTGTGTGTGTGTGTGTGTGTGTGTGTGTGTGTGTGTGTGTGAGAGCCCCTTTCTGATATTATTTCCCTGTGCCTACCTTTGTGTGTGTCTCTGAGTGTGTGTTGCTGCCAGCACCTGTTGATTTCACCAGCCTGAATTGAACTCTAATCCCCGTTTGTTCTTTCTCTCTCTCCCCCTCTCTCTCTCTCTCAATTCCTCACCCTTTTCTTCCTTTCTTTCAGTGTCCCGGTGGACTTTCTCTCTTCTCTTGTAGCCCTTGCCTCTCCCTTTCCTGTACTTGAAGTCCTTCGAAATCATATTCTTCGAAGGACAAAATCAAAACATCACAGCAGCCCACAGTGTGTTTGTGTGTGTGTGTGTGTGTGTGTGTGTGTGTGTATTGCTTGCATTGCTTAGCACATTGTGCTCATAATAACCTGGAAGTGGAGTATTAGTGGAAGTGAGCTAATCATCTCCAAATACACAAGCCAACACTGGCTGCATTGTTTTGTAGATCTTGCATTATTGTTATGAAATGGCAATCCATTGTTAACTCAGGGAAGGGAAATAAGCCACAGGTGACTGACATAATGAGATTTGCTAATGGAATTTGACCAGTGGGGAACCGTCAGGACCCTCTACGCCCTCTCAGAGGGTGTAAAATATTCTTAAAACATAAAATATGTGTATTTATATCCAATTTTATTTTATCTACTTACAGTTTGACAATCGACATCTAAACAATTACAAAAATATAAACAAATAAATTATTCAACCGTGTCTATTCAATCTTGTGTTGGAAGGTGAGGGGTTAAGTGGAAGTCTGTGAGCCTGTGTCTCCCCCTATCAGGACTGTGCTGTTCGTTTACAGAGGGCCTGGCAGTTATAATTCAGCGCAATACCAGTTTCAAATGACAGTAAAATTGACCAATCATATCTTCCCTCTTAGTGGGCGGGCTTAACTGTATGGTCATTTCCGCCTGCTGTGGCGACGCTAGCTGTCGTTAGCGTACCACCGCTAGCTAGTTTGCTGAGTCAAAATTTTTTCGGGGGGGATTTGTTGATGGGAGCAGGCCCAGGTTTAATGGTCATGGTTCGCAACCCCCCCCCCCCCCCCACTTCATTTGAAGTGAGATGTCGCAATTAATTTCTGGAGTGGGTGTTTTTATTTCTCCTGATGAGGAGGACTCTTCCTATACTCTCTTTCAGATTATAATCTATCTTCACATTCTCCCAGTCCCACAGACTGCACCCCAATCCTTTCAGAGACCTCTTATGTTCTGTCATTTATTGAAATGAGAATATTCTGTATCTTCAGCTATGTTTGCCTGCTATATAAACACGATCATGCTAACAGTTCCCGTTAGCTGCCGTTCATTGACGGCGACGTTAGCGTTGCCACCGCCGCTAGCTGCACGTGCGGTTCGACGGGCTCGCGCTTTTCCACACGCAGCCCGCTGTCTGCTGTCGCCCCCCGGAAAGACCGGATCATAACTTGCATGCCGTCTCGCAGTTTGAAGCCTTTTAAGTGTTAAGTGATGAGGGGGGTGGGATGATGCATTGGCTGTCACATAACCTGAGATTCTGTGAACCAGATGTCGAGATGGTTAGATAACGCTGACTGTGTCCTGTCCTCCTCCGTGAAAACGCTGTTATGCCTCAGCGCAGTTCGGACGCTATATGTTTGAAGCGAAGTGTTCAAGATGGTATCGCTGCTGCGTCGGCTTCTTGTTGAAGTGCTTAAAGTGTTACGCGCAGCATTTTTGGGGCAACGGCAGGTTTGTGTCATCTCTCCCGAGCTTTGTGTGAGTGCGCACATGCGTGTGCATGCTTGGGATACTCGCGGATGACTGTATGCAAGAGTGAAGGCACTCGGGTTGCTTTGACGGGGCCTGGAACAGGGGGAGGAGACACCCCAACCTGCCCAGCAAGGTTGGAGGGACCCCTGGGAAACTGTCACTGAGACACTGGGACTTGTGAGCTCCCAGATGGAGCTCGCAACCTGAGACGGAGGAAGTACAAACCTTGAAAAAGCGCTTTTTGACCCACCACGGTTCAGGCTTGGCGGGCCACCGTCTGCAGAACTACTGCGCTCCGTCTGTGTCAGTACTACAGTGGAATTTCAGACATCCAATATTACCTCTTTTTAAATGGGAAGATTAGAGTTCTTGGCACATTTCTGAAAGGACACGTGCGTCACAGTCACTGATACAGGACCGCCCGCCACACCCAGCCTTCTCCGCCCGCCACACCCAGCCTTCTCCGCCCGCCACACCCAGCCTTCTCCGCCCGCCACACCCAGCCTTCTCCGCCCGCCACACCCAGCCTTCTCCGCCCGCCACACCCAGCCTTCTCCGCCCGCTGCGGAACAGTGTGATGGCGTGATGAAAGAAGGTGCAGCCCGGCATCTGGCAGTGACTTTCTCGCGCGCGGAGTGTCTGTTCTCACAGCGTGGCCGCACTCAACAAGGATGTCTTCTGGACACCTTTATGGCCGTTCTGACAGCAGGCGGTGTTGAAGGAATCTAACCGAACCACTTTGGAGTGGCCTAACGTGTCAGAATTGTAAGTTTTTGAAAACCCAGGAAGCTCAGCACGTGCGTAGGGGGGTCGGGTCAGCTTTTAGTACAGTCCGTTCCCGCCACGTAGCTGCTAAGAATGATGGTAGAGAAGCCAGCTGCATCTAATGGGAGTTAATCCAGTATTTTCATGGAGAATCTAACCAGCAAATGGTGTCCTTTTGCTCAATGACTTCAACTTGCACATTTGCTCTCTTCATAAGGGGCCCCGTTGTGTTCCGCCGTAGGCATGAGGCGGTGTTTCATGTCAGAGACTGAGAGGTGGGGTCGGTTGGAGGCCACGTGGGGTCAGTGCCTCTGCTGCACCTCTCCGCCCTCGGGAATGTGTTGGGGCAGAGTGCCGAGGTCTTCCAGTGGCACTCCGGAAAAGGCAGGCCACTTATTGGGTCCGTGTGTGTGTGTGTTGGCGCAAGCCTGGACGTATTGCCTGTTATTATCTCCTCCGCTTTAGTTTGAATCACTCGTCACTATCTCAGAAATGCTGGAGAAGTCCAGGTTCCTAAAAGTGTTTACCACAGTCTTGTGGATATTAACAGGACGAGCACAGCCGGTCTGATCCAGGCTCCGTGGTTAAGCCACCCTCGTGTCAACAAGGCATTGATCAAGTGATCGATATTCTGCTTTCTGCTATACACAGACCATGATTAGTGATTGAACAGTTTGCCTGTGATGTTTCTACTTGTAGCAAGATAGTGTACACACACACACACACACTCTGAGATGATCAGTAGTGCTGGCCACTTTAGCTCATGTTTTGTGGTGTAAACTGGAGTGTCCCAGTGTTCTTCCTGCTGTCACGCGTCTTGTTTCACCTCCACCGTTACATTAAACGGAGCTCCTCTTGGCACCTGAATGTTTGACTCCACAAGCATAATCCTGCCGAGACGCCAACTAACTCTGTCAGTATCTTCGTTTATGTATACATTTTAATTACTTAGCAGACACAGAACAGGGTGATGCGTAACAATTCAACTTTGGCAGAATCCCCGTTTGTGTGTGTGTGTGTGAGCGTGTGTGTGTGTGAGCGTGGGCAGGGGGCCTGAGGCCTTTCCTGAATGTGCTCTGATAAGTGCCTCCAATTAGACACATAAAACTTCCTGCTGTGGGCGTAGAGGTGTTTGCTGCCACAGACACATGTGTGTTCATCTCCGTTTTTCCTCTCAAAGTCCACTTTGACACTTTCTTGAAGTTCGATTTTGTAACTCCATTAGCCTGTGGAATAACTGGGATTCTTACATTACTACCGGCTCTACATCAGACTACATCTTTCTTCTGCATACATAGCTTAGCAGACACAAAAAATGTCTATATCATAGTTTATGTGCCTCCCTTTAGTGACCACAAGCAGAAAAGTGAGAACTACAAGAAAATAAAGCAAATTAATACAAATACAGAAGTCTGATGAGATCTTCCTTGCTATAAATGACCCAGATCATGACATTTATCCTTTACCTGAATTAACGTAAATAAAGCGAAAGGTGGACACGCGCTCTTGAAACCAAGAGAAAAAAGGGGGTGTGGCCTCAGCAGCTGTCTCTGTGCAACCCGGGCCCAGAACAACCGCTCCGTCTCCATCACCACAGTAAACACAACCGTGCAGAGGCAAACAACTCGTCAGTCAGCTCCAGTTTAGGTGTGCACTGACCACTAATCCCCAACAGTCATCAGTCATGTGGTGACACGCTGTTCTGTTTTTCTTAAAAAACCTGTTGGATTAGTGGGGGATTATTCTACAATACTAGATTCAGCAAACCTCAGAACTCAACATATTTGATCACCTGTTAATCTAGACCCAAATAACCTTCCAACCACCAATCGCTGTAGATTCTCTCATCCATCCATCCATCCATCCATCCACCCACCCACCCACCATGCATTTAGTTGTTTACTGAAGGAATCTTTACTTGCCACTTTTCGATTAAACGCTTTGACTAATTAAATCCTTGTTTTACTCCCACCGTCTCTCTCTGCACTCTGTGACTCCGTAAACACTCACCAGTGTGGAAACTATACTGGGTGTCACACCGCTTGCTTACATAATGCAGGAACCTGATTTAGACACTGGGTAGCATTCACTGTGCCTACATATGCCCACACCTCGCCACACAAACTATAAGGGTTTCTACCTTAGAAAGAGAGAGGGAGAGAGAGAGAGATGGTGTATTCTGCTTCTCGTGCCTGCTGGTTGATGTGCTGGTGGTTGGTGCACCAGACACCATGCTCAGGAGGGCAGACTGGGTGTAGGCCAGAGGGGCAGATGTAGGTGGGTGTAGGAGGGCAGACTCACAGAGCGGGTCTTCATGTCCTTACTTTGCTCTTAAAGTGTACAAAATCTGTGACTCTCAGGCTAAAACCCACTTTGAGCTGGGATCATTGAAGGATTTTTTTTGGGGGGGGGGGGGGGGGGGGGGGGGTAATGCAGTCTTCAGTACACGTGTTACAGTGTTAGTATGTTTTCATTTCCAAGGAACATGTCCCGTTTGCAGGTTCTGTGCTGCCACTGTGAACTTCTCTTACCTCAGTATGTGTGTGTGTGTGTGTGTGTGTGTGTGTGTGTGTGTGTGTGTGTGGTTTAAAGAATAAAGTGTAGGCTGACAGAGGAGTGAACAATACACTAAATCAAAACCAGGCCCGGAATGTTCTTCCAGTTCTTCTTGTTCTATGGTCAAGTCTTGGGGCTCCCAGCAGATGATTATAAAGCAAAACAGAATGGGATAAACGCGCAGAAATCTGGTCCAGATGAATTAAATCTCCACTGCATATTAAGGGCTTCACTGGTTCATTACAGCGCTCGGGGCATTTAGCCTGCGCTAGTTAAATGGTACTGGCAGCTAAAAATGGAGTGTAATTACGTTTGTGAGAACCAAACTTTCTTAGGATGTTTCTAATCAACTCAGCACTTTGACAGCATTGCTACGCATGCATAAATAACCATTGAGGTTAGCAGTGGTGCGCATTGCTAACCACTGCTAACCACACGGACTGCCATACTGGAAAACTCCACGGCCTGTCCAAGCGTTGCCATAGTATCAGGGTTGAGCTTTCACAGCTATGGAGGTCAAGGTTAATGGCCGCATGATGGACCCTGTCACTGAGGGGCTTATTTTTTAGCTTTTCCCCCCACAGAGGTGAAAGGTTAATGCACCTCCCCACAGAGGTGAAAGGTTAATGCACGTGTGAGCTTGTGTTTAAGCCTCACAACGTGCATTATGACTGGGGGTCTTCGCAAGACCTTTGCAGTTAAACGAGTACAAAATGTACAAATGTGTGTGTGTGTGTGTGTGTGTGTGTGTGTGTGCCCGCGCACTAGTGTGTAAGTAATCTGAGAAGTCTGTGGGAATCTATATCTTCCTTGACACCCCACCACAATTCCACTTCAAACGGTCGTTTCACTTCAGGGCTTTGAGAGAGACACTCCTTTAGTAAGTTGCCAGTTAATGGCGTGCTGCTACGAGGGGGGTGGGACACGTGAGGAGAGTGGAGTGGATGTGCGTGGGGGGGACGCGGGACGCGGGACACCTGGTCCTGCGGTGCTGAACGGTGTTCTGTGCACTGCAGTGAGGCTGAAGAAGCTGAGTGAACTGTGAGCACTGAGCTTATGTAATGTGGGTGGTGGCCACTGCATGGAGGAGTGTGTGTGTGTGTGTGTGTGTGTGTGTGTGTGTGTGTGTGTGTGTGTGTGTGTGTTGTGGGAGCAGTGGGATGTAGGTGTTGGGGTGCTGGGTTTATACAAAGCGATGAAAGCAGTTTTGGTTCCATTAGCATCTGTGTCGGTGGTTCATTTATTTCTAGCCTCTCTGGTTGCTCATAGGGTCATTCGGTGCACATCAGCACATCACTGTGTGTGTGGGTGTGTGTGCTCGTGTGTGTGTGGGTGTGCGCATCCAGGGCGTGCGGGTGGGCGCACGCCGGAGCGCGAGGGCGTCCCCCCCCCCCCCCCCCCCCCCAAAGCGTGATGATGGGGCGTGCTGGTCTTCTCCGGCGTTTCCCACATATCTGCAGCAGCCTGCGGTTCCCGCGCCAGTGCGGGACAGTGCAGGGGTAGCAGGTGACGCACAGCCCCGACGGCTCTTACATAATGCCCTGTCGTGTAGCGGAGCAGGCAGCCTTCCCTCCTCCTCCTCCTCCTCTCCTCCTTATGCGCAGCTGCAGGGTTTTTCTCCCCACAAGCAGGCGCAGGAAGCTCAGGCTAGCTCTCTCCTCTCACACACTCACGCTTCAGGATGCAGACCTGTTATTCTGCTGCAGTGAAGTGAATGGTGGCGATTCGCTCCGTAACTTCTACGGTGTCCGTGGTGAGTGTGTCTGCAGCTTTGGAGGGCAGGATTTGTGGAACTCTCTCTCCCTCTCTCTCTCTCCCTCTCTCTCTCTCTCTCTCTCTCTGTTCCACATGTATGGTCAGCTGGGATTCTCAAGAGCATCTATTGCTTCATAGTTCATGGAAATCTAGTGCAGAATTCTGGTGTGGGAGGAGGATCTTTTTGTCAATGAGTAAAATGTGTTGCTGTTAGAGCCAGAATGGCCACTGATGTAACTGGGGCTAGTGACTGTAACTGGGGCTGGTGACTGTAACTGGGGCTGGTGACTGTAACTGGGGCTAGTTACAACACCATGTTAGCCTGAAAACATTGAACGTGTGATAATATGCCAATCTCTGAAGTAGAGAGCCAGGACACGTGTGGCTTCAGTCTCCTTATGGTTATTCTCTTTATTCAGTCTCCTTATGGTTATTCTCTTTATTCAGGGACTGCGTAAATTGGAATCCAGTTGAACAGGTAATTTAATGTTTGTCCGAAACTTTAGATGTGCAGGTATGTGTGACATTCAAAGTAAATACAGTAGGTTGCATTAAACATTGTCTACATGTTGATTTAGTGGATTTACAGGGTCGTTTACTCTCATAGCAATGAATTGTTTCCATAGAAAATAACTGGCATGTTTTTGAGGTTTTTTTTATTTATTTTTATTGCTAATAATAGAACAGTTCAAACACTGATAAGATCTCACTGTGTTGCCAGTTGTGTATAAAAGATGAAGGCTATCTGAGCATGCTCTGTGTTGTGCCACTCGGGTCGTGTGTGGACGGGGTTCTGACTGGAGGTGCCGTACGGGCCGACCCAGAACCTTCCAGGCAAATATACCACACGAAGCCGCACGGAATGGAGGAAAAACGGGAACAGCAGCTGGGAACTGGGAACCGTGTTGAGTGTACCTAAGACTAACAGCGCCAAACGCAACCGTTTACAAAAATATTGCATGTAATGCTCCACATAAAAAAACACCATTCTGGATGAATTATGAAATACAATCCTGACTGTTGTGAAATAATATTTCAGTAATATTTAGGCCTGTCTTCCTTGCTGACTAAAAAGTAGAGATTTTTTGCCCATATAAATATTTTCCCTCGCATTCGAGGCAGGATGGTTCAAGCTCTAATAGAAACCTTGACAGCCGTGGCCTCCCCGTCTGAGTTTGGCATGCAGGTTGAGTCTGATCCTCGTGTCTGAGCCTGAGGTCATGCAGAGCAATGCCTTAATAGCTCGTCATTATCTGACATTATCGGAGCGGAGAAGTGCTAACAAAGTTCTTTTGTTCTCACCCTGCTGTCAGAGGGATTACCTGACGTGGTTTGTTGCTTTTGACTGCCATAGTTTTGCTGCAGACTTAAGATTGATGTTGTGATAAAGAATTGTGTAAACTGTTTCTTCTGCTATAGAATTCACCATGGAATTTGCAGACTGGATATCAGTAGGAACTGACGGGTGCCTGATTTATCGATTGATCTGCTGATTCGTGTGTGTGTGTGTCCTATATAAGTCATCTTTGCATGCGGACTGTGGACTGAGAGCTGGAGGCTTATGCGATAGCCACAGCTAACGGGCTGACTGGAGGAAGACACGTTTTCCTTTCAAAAAGCAGGACATTCTCCTGCAGCTGTGACTGGACCTCCTGGTCATGCATGGTTTTGCCTGCGCGAGTTGCCGCCCCATCTGGGTTTAATTTTAGTCCATTTTTACTCTGTCTGAATATAAAGTGGGATTTATATTCTCTCAGCAGTTATTATGAGAGTGAAAAAGGAAGTTACAGGGATACATTTGGACCAGCACAGCACTGGGAATGAGGATTGTGGCAAGATTTGAATTTGAATCTTGTCATTTACAATAAAAAAAAACGAAGGAAATGTGGTCAAGCACAGATTCAGTTATCTCCCCCAGTCTAAAGCTATTATGGAAGACGAGTTTATCACCCTTGCAGAATATAACAAAAGGGAGAAACCCAGACTGGATTACCGCACAAAATAAGATGCTAATTAGTTAACCTAGCTGATGTAGTTTTAATAAGAGGCAGCTTCAAATTTCATACCGATTAGTCCAACCCATTATCTTCCATTATAGCTTCAGGCAGCAGGGTAATTACTAAAATGTGTGAAGATTTAGCATAATATTAAAAACACAAGAATCACGTGACTGAGCCCGTGGGCTGAAACTGATGTGAATGACACTGGTGTGGAAAATGAAGAGCTGAATTTGATGGGTGTGGACTGTGGAGTTACCACGTCCCAAAGATTCAGTTATACGAAATAAAACTTCAGGGCGACACCATTCAAGCTGGAATCATGATGGCCTGATTCTTCCCAGAATGAGTCGCTCGTCCCCGCGATGTCGGTGGGTGTGGCTGCGTCTAAAAGCGAAAAGTGGAGCAGCTAGTCTGTCGCCGTCCCCAGCCCTGCTCCCATCAGCCCACGGGGCTCCCACAATCCTCTGGGCTCTTTTCAACCTCAGCCTTCTCACTAGCACTCACACTGCATCCATTATTCAGTGACTGGGGAGAGGCGGGGCTGGGGAGAGGCGGGGCTGGGGAGAGGCGGGGCTGGGGAGAGGCGGGGCTGGGGAGAGGCGGGGCGGGGAGAGGCGGGGCGGGGCGGGGAGAGGCGGGTCGCAGCTCGGCGGTGATGCTCCTGTGTAGGAGCTGTGGAGTTTTTTCATCTTTTGAGAAGTGTGTGTGGATTCTGTTTTAAATGTGTCGTTTGTCTTTGAGAACCTGAGGGAGAAGAGCAGAGGTGTCACACTCACACCTCACGCAGTTGGCCAAGTGTTTCTCCTGCAGCTATTGCGGTTCTGTTATGGGGAGGAGATGCCACTTCGGTGCCGTTCACTTGAAAATGAGCAGAGAACAGGTTCTGCGGTGTGGGTGGGGGTTGGAGGGTGTGTGGGTGTGGGTTTACGTGTGTGTGTCGGCTATGAGCAGAAGGTTCAGGTTTTTGGCTGAACTACAGGACTCCTGCTGCTCCACATACTTGGAGAAGAAAGTCTTCTAAATAATTTCAAGATCTTCTAAGTGTTGCTTTCATTATAAGCACAAACTGAAATTCAGTCCTCATTAGGTACATTAGATAAATTCAGTCCACCCTTAGCCATTGTCTTGCTAAAGTGAGCATAGTGGTTTGTGAACATGGGGTAGGTGTAGAGAAATATTTGTTTTGCATCCTTCAAAAGAAAAGTTACTTGTTCTGAGCCTCAGATGCCATTTAAGAAAAAAACATTATTCTTTGAACTATTGACTGATCTCTGAAAACAAAAAAACATTTCTGAAGACCTTCCTCACAAACTGGGAATTGGGGTGTAGTTTTCTTTTGTGGGGTTGTAATTTCAGGGTCGCTTGGGTGAATGGTTCTACATTGCATATTTTTCTCCTCATTGATGAAGACAACATGGATTAGTAGCTGATCACTGTGCTTAAGTAATAGGGCTAGATTCTAGTCAGGGTTATATTTTAATTAGGGCTAGGTTCTAGTCAGGGTTATATTTTAATTAGGGCTAGGTTCTAGTCAGGGTTATATTTTAATTAGGGCTAGGTTCTAGTTAGGGTTATATTTTAATTAGGGCTAGATTCTAGTCAGGGTTATATTTTAATTAGGGCTAGATTCTAGTCAGGGTTATATTTTAATTAGGGCTAGATTCTAGTCAGGGTTATATTTTAATTAGGGCTAGGTTCTAGTCAGGGTTATATTTTAATAAGGCTAGGTTCTTGTCTAGCAGCCAGGAAGCTCTGTGTTGATGTGTTTTCCATAAATCTCGCTTTTGTTGGTGTTTGATTCTGCTGCATGCTGGTCTTGTTCCCCTTAGATCTGATCTTTAACAATTTAAAAAATGTACTTGCAAGTCAAAAAAGACTAAAAGACACTTGCAGGGTGTTAGTTTAGATGGATGTTACCTTCAGTACTGGACCAGAGGCCTCCAGTGGGATCCACATTTATAGACTCACAGTATACTTTTCTAAGTTCTTCCTCAGGGAGGAGAGCATTATGTACTGATACACCAGCGTTTTGCGTAGTCGTGGATATGCTATCTGCAGTGCTAACATGTCTTGTTGTATAAGCAAGTGCAGTCAAAGATACGGAGGCATGTGTTATTAGCTTACGGACTGATGGAATGCAGGTTGTTGAAGAAATAAAGAGGATGGTTAATTACAGATAAAACTCTCTGGTGGCAGGTCAGGGGTCACATTACTGTTGAGAGATTACTATCCACGTTCAGCTCCCTGGTATTTCTTCACGATGTTTAGTCTCACAGGCCGGCGCTGATATCAAATGGGTCATTTGTGCGTAATTTAGAAGGACTAGTATAAACTGAGCCGAACCCCTCTGGCCCTGTTCTGGCATGTATAGTATGTAATTCTGTTTTCAAAGCGGCGCTGTGCTGAACATTCCAGCCCCTTTGAACCGCTTTCCGTACAAACTCCCAGTTCTCCTCTGCCATGAGAGAACGTCCACCATGTTTTCTTCTGCCTCTGTACGCTTGTCCTAAACCCCCCCCCCCCAAGCACAACAAAGGCAGGGAAGTGGGAAAGTCACACATGTAGCCAGGAGAACGGCCTCCGTAAGCCGTCGTTAAAACACCCCACAGAGGAATCCGTGCGTCAAAAAAGGAAATGAAGGAAACATCTTTCGATTGTTCGACCCGGCGTTCTTGGGACACCCCGCCCCCCCCCCCCCCCGCCCCCCCCCCCCCCCCCCCCCCCATATTGGACAATTCCACAGTCTGATTGAACCACCTGGGCCAAGATACATCACACAAGGCACACAAAAGGCCAGGGGTGGTGTGTGTGTGTGTGTGTGGGTTACATGGGGTTTGTTATGATGATGGAAGCACTCCATGAAGAATAAAGCTTTCAGATTTGGTGTGATGTAGATGTGTGCAACTCGATCTCTGTGAGTGTGTGTGGAGAGATGCCAGTTAATGGCCCGTTAACATGTGTGTTCACACAGCTTCTCCTTTGCCACAGCTGCACAAACACGTTGCTGTGTCTCATCCCTTTGCCATTAACAGGCATCTCTCCTCACCCGGCACCACCAATCCACTTCTACACCCCTCCTGATTGTGTGTGTGTGTGTGTGTGTGTGTGTGTGTCACACACGCACGCATGTGCTGCTGATTGTCACGGCATGAAGAATATGATGCTTTTGAATGGAGATCTTCAGGTCTTCTGTACTGCCTGGTAGATAATAGATAAAACAAAATAGATTAAATAGCAGATAAAATGTAAGGCTTCTGTCATAAAAAGCAGGATTGGTGTTTACTTAATGATGCTGGTGAATTATTGATCAATTTATTAATTAGCATGATGTATTCACTATAGGGACAGGATACTATGGTAGCAAAACTTTTACATTAGCCGTTAAATCAGACATTGATGTATATCAAGTTAGTACCAGTCTAAAGTGCAGTATAATCCCCCTGCTGTTGCCTGTGGTAACAGGAGGGTTCCCCCCAGGGGAAATACGCCCGCTACCCCATCATTAGCCCCTATCCTAGAACCAGAGAAAGATTTAGCTGAGATAATGGCAGCTTAGGCTGAGCTTGTTAGCTTTGTATTCACAGAGAGACGGTGAGACCCCCCCTACCCCCTCCACCCCCCCTCCCTCCACCTCCCACCAATGAAATCAGTCAGACTCTTATTCGCTGTGCTTTATGGGAAGGTCATGTACTGTGTCCTCTCTTTTGATATTCGTGTTTTTCAGATTTCTCTGTTGTGATGCCAATGTTTAAATATGACGAGAGTGTAATAGTTCAACATTGCAAAGGATGCTCTAAGCCACCCATATCTAACACTTACACACACACACACACACACACACACACACACACACACACACACACACACACACACACACACACACACATTCAGTCTCGGAGAATGTTTTCCATGAGATAAAATGGTTGAAATAATGTTGAGAAACCATTGAGAAACTGTGTATGTGTGTGTGTGTGTGCGTGTGTGTAGGCAGTCACTGGAAGAAGTTTTGGGGAAAAGGACTTTAGAGGAGCTCTGGATAACGGCATCCTGCTGTGCGAGTGAGTACAGCCTACTTTTCTCCCCGGACACAACCCCTTCCCTGGACAAGCCCCCTTCCCTGAACACGTCCCTTCTTTTGACACGCCCCCACATCTCCTCTGATGTTCATGTGCACTGCTCGTGATGTGAAGTTTCTTCATTTCTTGCCTCGGTAGCACTGTGCAGCCCTTCGTATTGGAGGCCTCTCAGTAAACGTCACCCTGACCAACAGGGTCAGTGTGTACGTGAACACAAGAGGTGTGATCATACTGCATAAATCAGTATCACTAGTGCTTCAGTGATAACCCTTAGCAAGAATGTGTGTTGGCCAGCATGCAAAAAGGAGCTTAAAGGTGTTATGAGAGAGAGAGAGTGTGAAAGAGGAGAGAGAAGAGGGAGGGAAATGTGGACAGGGAGAAAGAGAGGGAGCAGAGGAAGAGGAAGTGAAGGATTGAGGAAGGGAGGATCCCTGGTTGTAAATAAAGGTGTAAGCAGCTTCTTCCTGTCTGTTTTTCATTTTTAAATGGTGTAATTCACACGCGCCTAGTGTGAACTCGGCATGGATGTACATGCAGAGTGACTGTGTTTTTACCACAGGAAACACCTGTGTGCTTGAAGACCTGGGTGTGCATTAGTGCTCCTTATGGCCTGCTAAAATATTCTAAATGTGTCTTTAACAGTATACGCTATAAGCTAGCATGTTAGTCAACAAATAGCAAAAAGAGAACACGAATACTTTAAAACCAACCCAGTCCTTTGCTGAGAGGTCTGAGCGTGGTCCTAACTAATACTCCATTCAGCACACTTCCTTCAAAATAGTGAAGGTTAGAGTTGTTGTTGAGGATATTTTATTACTCTGTCAAGGAAGTTCATTTAGTAATACACACACACACACACTAATGTGTTAATGTGTGTGTGTGTGTGTGTGTGTGTGTGTGTGTGTGTGTGTGTGTGTGTGTGTGTGTGTGTGTGTGTGTGTGTGTGTGTGTGTATAAGAGAAAGGGAGAGGGAAAGTGTGAGTACATCCTGGTTTATTTATGTGTGTTTCTCATTTGTAAGAGAGGTTAAGCTCCTTATAAGAGGTAAATTTGCCACATGTATGAAGCATCACCTCCTCTGAGTATCACCAGCAGAAGTGTGTGTCTCTCTCTGTAATACAGAACAGCAGTAGAGTTACTAACCCTGGTCTAATGTTTTCCTCATGAGAATAAATGAGTTTATTGCACAGTATAGACCCATGTTCTGGTCACGCAAATACCTGTATGACCACAAGGCTGTCCTGTGGGACATCTAAATCCAGTGGCCTTCTGAATGCAGGGATTTACCGTCCATTAGCGGTGCCGTTAACACCAGCGTTTACGTTTGACGTTCTCGGAGGCTGTTGTAAGTAAAATCTCCAGAGCAGAACTGATTGCAACTCGTTATATGCACATGCTGGATAATTACCGAATTGTCATTGTTGTGTGGGTGAACCAAAACACACACACACACACACACACACACACACACACACACAAAGGAGAGATCTTTATCTCTTCTGAGAAGGTCTTGTCGGGACTCTGTTGTAAATGTTCTTCAGAAACTTAACAGATGAGAGTGTGAAAGGTGCAATTGGTGTTTGGCGCTGTTGTCTTATGCATGACAGCTGCAAGTGTGTGTGTGTGTGTGTTTATAATATCTAGATCAGAGAGGTTACATTAGATAAGCCTAATCGTTTAGTGGGATAAAGGAATGTAGACTCTCTAAATCTTATTTCACACAAAAATAAACCACGCACAGCAACACGCGCATATTCAGGAACACAAACACGCTTTTGGTTTTGAGTGAACTTTCCAGAGAGTGAGAACTGTGAGCTTGATCCAAACTTAAATTCCTGTTTTTCCACAGTAGTGGGTGTGTGTGTGGGTGTGTGCGTGCGTGCGTGGGCGTGTGTTTGTTTTTGAAAGAGCATGTGCCGAAAAGCCCCTAAAGAAGAAACACTGCCATCTACAGGAG
This sequence comes from Brachyhypopomus gauderio, assembly GCF_052324685.1. NCBI lineage: Eukaryota > Metazoa > Chordata > Actinopteri > Gymnotiformes > Hypopomidae > Brachyhypopomus > Brachyhypopomus gauderio. The sequence goes on along the minus strand of NC_135221.1, from coordinate 17,827,323 downwards.
TGGGGTGAAGAGCGTCATAACATCATAATTGATTGAACATGCAAGTATACTTATGAATTAAAGTCTGCTCTCCAGATGTAACGTTTACTCTCTCTCTCCCCCCCCCCCCCCCCCCCCCCCCCCCCCAGGTTGCTGAGTTCTATTAGACCAGGTCTTGTAAAGAAGATCAACCGTCTGCCTACTCCCATAGCTGCGCTGGTATGCGTCCCTCTGTTCTTTTGTCACTAGCATGTTTTTGACAAAAACGACACATTTAGTGTGATCCGTGCGAGTGTGAGTGTGAGTGAAGCCACGTGTGTCACGTTTCTGTCACGTTCACTAAAAAGCTCGTTTTTATTAAATCGTCTCGGAAACATCTGCTGCTGCACGGGCTTGGCTGGAATAAAGGAGAAGGTGAATCCAGTCTCTTGTGCACTCTCTCTCTCTCTCTCTCTCTTTCTTTCTTTCTATGCCTATGTTCAAAACAAAGCGAGGGATGGACGGAGTGAGAGAGTGAAGGAGGACTTTTCTCTCATGTCATATTTCCATCTAGCTGTGCCCCTGTTCTTTCTGTCTTTCTCTTCATCTTTCTCTTTTTTTTTGTCCTCTTCCCGTCATTTTGTTTCTGCCTCTTTTTACTGTTTGGCTCAGAAGGAAAACTTGGTAGCGTTTATTCAGTCGAATATTAACATTTCAAGTGTGATTTCACTTCTGACGTTGTCCTGCTCCCATCTTATTGTTTTTTTTTTGTGGTTCCTGTTTCTGTGGGAGTGAATGTGTTTGCACTCCCTCCCCCGACATAATCATAAGTAATCATAGCATCATGTGAGAGGATTAGTTATGACCGCACAACAATCTAGCATGGTGACATATTTTGAGTGTACCTTTTTGTGTGGTTAATGAGGACTGCAAACTGTGTGTGTATGTGTCTGTGTTAGTAGTGTTGGCATGTGTTCAGTTTCATGTTCTTAGCGAAATAAAAACATGATGCTTTGGGTCCATTTTGCTAGTGTCATTTTACATAAAAGTGTAGGCCTTCCTTTCAAAAGCCTGAAAAAGATTTCCTTTTTCCTATTTTTAAAAGTGTGGACAGTCTTTAGCTATGCTAGCAGCGTTTTGCTGTAGTCTTATTTATAGGTATATGCATGGAATGCATACCTATACCTGTGTGTGTGTGTGTGTGTGTGTGTACACTCTGGACTGCATGCTTATTAAGCTGATGTATCAGACCACTGGAATATTTTTCACCCCCTCACTTGCGTCTTTGCTTGTGAAAAAGTATCTGATGCTCACAAGTCACTTGTCAGCAGGCAGATGTCAGAACACAACACGGCAGGCGGGGGTTTACCTCCACGACACACACACACACACACACACACACACACACACACACACACACACACACAACGTTTAACGTGTGATTCCTGAGACAGCGACTTCCTTCAGCTTCCCATACACATCCCAGTCAGTACAAATAGTTTTAATTCTATCTTAATCCTGCCTGAGGCTTGGCAGGTAAAAGGTGACTGAGGTCCCATTTCAGTGCTTGTAGGAAACATGCCAGCATTAAGCTAGGTTAACGGGCAGCCAGGTTAACGGGCAGCCAGGTTAACGGACAGCGAGGTTAACGGACAGCGAGGTTAACGGACAGCGAGGTTAACGGGCAGCCAGGTTAACGGGCAGCCAGGTTAACGGGCAGCCAGGTTAACGGGAGGACGAGGAGCCAAACTTACGACCAGAAGTCGAATACCCCCGACCACAAAAATAGTTTAATTCAAATATTTTTTTGTCCAAGACTAAAAAAATTAAAATGAAATTGATGGTAAAATACGGATAAATGATATGATATTAAATTTCCATATATCCTATATTTTAAGATTTCAAAAACCCACTAACTTTCAGCTAGATGAAAAAATACATACGCTATATTAACATAGAAATTTATATAAAACACATTTATATTTCATAGTTATTTTTACGTATTAGACACTGTAAAATATTTTATTGCACCAGCTAATCCTTATAAACAACACTGTCCGCCATTGTTGTTATAGTTTTTCAGGTCGCGTCTATAATCTTTTGTTGGCGAAATCCCTCATCCTTCTGAATGTTCATCTAGCCCACTTCAGCTAGTAAATTTTTGTAAGTTTACTTTTGTAAGTCGCTCTGGATAAGAGCGTCTGCTAAATGCCGTAAATGTAAATTCATACAACTGCCCTCGAGATGGCCTCAGGGATTTTCCTAACGGGGAGTGGCAAAGCCAGAGGTAAAACAGTATTGAGATGCAGTGTGAGGAATCGGATTGGTTAACTCTACTTCCTGGGCTCAGGAATGTTTTGGCCCCGCCCTCGTCTCCATGCTCCAATGAATCTGACCCGTGTTCACTTCCAGGGCACTTCCCCCCCCCCCCCCGTCCTCACGTCAATGGAGCACTTGTATGTCCCCTGGCAGGGTTGGGCGGCTGAGGTCGTTACCCAGAGTCCTCTGCTTCAGTCTGCTCCTGCTTCAAGTGAATGGACACAAGTGTGCATTAAAAACACTGGGGGATGGGGGGGGGGCTTTTCATTTCATTTCAGGAGACTGGAGCGCACTCAGAAAGGTCAACGATGAGGTGAAGGACAGAAAAACAGACAACAGCTGAGAGAGGATAAAAGGGCCGAGTGTGAGGGAGAGAGAGAGGGAGGAAGAAGGGAATAGAGGAGGGAAAACTGAAAATAACAGGCTGAAGAATCGTGCTGCAGTAAAAGTGTTTTGAAGGAAGTTTGGTTTGGCTGGGTCACTTCCTCCTCCTTCCAGATCCCTCCATCTTCCCCGTCCACTAATCAGTGTGGCTACTCCTCGGGCCTTTAGCCGTCGTGGATAATTACACGTGCTCACACACACACTCACACACACACACACACACACGGTCCCTTGGCTCCAATAACACCACATTATCTTATGCATTCCCGGTCACGCTTCGTGGGCTGAGATCTCCGTAGTCTTGTCTGTTCGTCTGCCATGCGTATATCACCAGGATGTCTCGCCATGGTGCTTCTCAACCCAGCACCTAACATAAAAAAAAATGGCATGTGATGATAATGTCTGTCTGATAGGTGTGTGTGTGTGGGTGTGGGGGTGTGAGTGGGTGTGCATTCCCCAGCAGAGAGGCAGGTTTAACGGCAACCATCCCGCCTGGCCGCGGTGTAACTGCAGCAGTTGGGAATCGCAGCTGGTAGCTGAGAAGAGTGTTTAGGGAAGTGAGAAACGTGTAAACAGGGAGGCTGTGCTCATCCATCTCATTCACCACCAGAACTCGCCGCACCCCCCCGGCCTTCCTTTTCCTGTTTTTGGCAAATGGACATCTAGACGTTGTACAAGATCCCTGCTGGTGGAGTTCAGGTTCTCTGGTGCATCTCAGCAAAGGCGCCTCCTGGCCACGCCTCCTGGCCACGCCTCCTGGCCCCGCCTCCTCGCTTCTGTCCTCTCGGAGCGCCAAAACAAGATTCCTCAAACTAAACCCGACCCCTACACCCCAAACTAAACCCGACCCCTACACCCCAAACTAAACCCGACCCCTACACCCCAAACTAAACCCGACCCCTAGTTCGGAATGCGGCGGGTGTAATTCACACCGGTGGTGCGCAGACACTGGACCGGTCAATGGGACGCTTGTTCTTGGCTCTTCTCCGATTCTCTGCTCAGAGTTCGCCTCTGTGCGCATGTCTGTGGGATCCTTTTTTTTTATTTTTGCATGAACGCAACATTCCACTCTCTCCTGGATCTCTTGGCCGAGATTTGTCTCAGGGAGGTGTGGGATGGTGGCGGTGGATCGATAGACGGGTCGGAGGGTTTATTGCTGTGTCACTGAGAGCGTTGAGTGCGCTGGAGCTGAAGGTCCAGTCAGTCGTGGAGCGTTCTAGTCTGTTTTCTAGAGTGAAATTGTATGAAAACGTGGTTTTCGGTCACCCGAGCCTCTGACCTCCTGAACAGCAGGGGGCACTATCCCCAGATTTTATAATGCAGAGAGATCTGGAATCGGCTGGCTGGCCTCCTTTAGCTGTAATGCACATTTCACATGCAAGCTTCATCCGCTACGTGCTCGATGTGGCACTGCTGTTCAGATCTGATATGGACGCCTCACACGGTCACAGCAGAACTGGACCGATTGTGTGGGAGAGGAAGGAGCCGTTTTCTTCTGTGTTGTTGGAGTAGTGCGGGTGTGCATTCGCGTGGCCTTGCCTTGTTCTCAGGCTTTCATAGTGGGTGTCGCCCTGTCAGAAGGGGGGAGGGGGCTCATTTTGGGTGTGGTTCGATCTCCTGGGAAACAGAACTGTAACTAAACTCTCACAAATGTACAGGAAGAAGGCCTGGTTTCAGTCCAAGATGTGGTCTCTCTCTCTCGCTGTATTTGTTTCTCTGTCTGTCTGGCTGTGTGTCCCTTTCACTTGCTCGCTCACACACACACACACACACACACACACACACACACACACACTCCTGTCATTCCAAAAAACAGTGTGACAACAATTGCAATGGAGAGGAAATCATGCCACCCCTCCAGTTCTGAAAGACAGAAAGAGCGGGAGAGGGATGGATGGAGGGAGGGAGGGAGGGAGCAGAAAGAGCGGGAGAGGGATGGATGGAGGGAGGGAGGGAGGGAGGGAGGAGGAGGAGCAGCTGTGGAGGGGGGTGTTCAGTGGGAACCAGAGAGGACCGAAAGCAAAGCAGTGGAGGAGAGTGGAGCTCGGGTTGCAGGTCAGAACAAAAGACACCTGGTCACAGAGACAGAGAGACAGACAGACCAACAGAGAGAGAGAGACAGAGAGACAGAGAGGGAGAGACAGACAGAGAGGTGCTTTTACTACACCTGAAGCAGGTTTTGGAGTATATACACTTACCTGCAGCGAAGAGGATTGAAGTGTACATTGAGGGTGCATGACCAATAACATCTGAACAAACTGGGAAGAGAAAAGAGAGGGAGAAAGGGATAGAAACAGAGATGGAGAGAGGCGGAGCGAAACGGAGAGTTTTGAGACTGAGAAGAAAGAGACGGAGATAGAGGGAGAGAGGAAGAGAGAGGGAGTTGTTCTTTCTCTGATCACTGAGTGGGCAAAACCACTTTAAGAAAAGCATTTCTCTGACCACCCTCTCACTCTTCACGTCCCCTCCGAGAGACACAGGGACTGCAGGAGTGTGTTTTAGCATCCGATCTGGGCTCTACAGTTGGGTGTGAGACTGGACACCACACAAGAGTGTGTGAACCTATTGTATGTATATACGTGTGTGGTGTGTGTGTGTGTGTGTGGATCTAGGACAACTTGGCTTTGTTCCTGAGAGGTTGTGAGGAGTTGGGACTGAAAGGATCTCAACTATTTGACCCGGGAGACCTGCAGGACACCGCAGCACGCAACAACAGCAAGTAAGTGTGTGTGCGCGTGTGTGTGTGTGTGTTTGTGCACAATAGGCAAGACACTCAATGCAGTTAGTTACTTTGCTGTGGAATTATTGAGACATTTAGACGTGGTTATTATTTCTTATATAACATGTTTCTTATATAACATTATTTAGTTTGAATGATGTGGTCATTAGTGTGTGGTTGTGTGTGGGTGGGTGTGTTTCTGACTGGATTCTTGCTTTTATGCTCATGTTCGCCAAGAACCCTGGTCTCCCTCTCAGAGCTCTTCTTCCACAGTGTGTGTGTGTGTGTGTGTGTGTGTGTGTGTGTGTGTGTGTGTGTGTGTGTGCGCAAACACGTGTAGGTGTGTTTTTGAGTGTTGTGTGTGTGTGTGTGTGTGTGTGTGTGTGTGTGTGTGTGTGTGTGTGTGTGTGTGTGTATGCACATGTGCTTGTCTTGTCGTCTTCTTTCTTTCTCTTTCTCCTTCTCTCTATGTAGGTTTCTATATTTGTACCTATGACCACATCAATTTGAAATGCAAGACATGCTCATGGTTTGGGTCTATAGTTGTTGCCGTAGCAACGATGTGTTGTCTCCGGTGAGAGATTAGCTGTCAGTCATGACGGAGGCCGCGTCTCGCGTATACTGTGAAACTAAAGTAACGTGACGAGGGGGTCACCATGGTTACTGGACCGGTTTGTTCAGCCTGAAAGGACAAGGGGGAAATTTAGAGTTTCGGGGTTTTCTGTTTGCTTGTGCTTTGTATGTTTAACTTTGTGTTGGCAAGTTTGGTTCAGCATTTACTTTCATTATTCGGTGACACCACCGAACTACTGATGTGCCGAGTTGTAGAAAATGCATTTTCATTTCAAAACATTGAGAAAGACGCACTCTAGGACAGAGACTCCAATCTGTAATATTTTTTATAAAGAGTCTTTTATTTATATAAGGTCTTATATTATCATATAGCAGCCATGTTTTTAAACAGTATTCCAACACCTTTAAGTCCGGCACTGATTGAGTGGCTGGAGGCCTGACATGTTCCTGATTACCTGTGAGGTGAGGTCTGCTATAACACACTCCCAGCACCCGTGAGCTCTATAACACACTCCCAGCACCCGTGAGCTCTGTAACACACTCCCAGCACCCGTGAGCTCTGTAACACACTCACGGATAGGGGTGGGGGTGGGTGTAGGAGTTTTTCCTGTCCTGGCCTGCACTCGTCTTTTATTTCTCCATCAGTATCACACCTTCCAGTGGAGTGTGAGAGTGAGACAGATAAAGAGACAGACAGATTGTAGTAATAAAGAAAACAACCTACACAAGCGTGTGGGCTGCTTATGCAAGCAGCAGGACTCGCTACAGTCCTGAGGGACGTCGGTCGGTCTCTTCTCCTCCGTCGGTCGGTCTCTTCTCCTCCGTCGGTCGGTCTCTTCTCCTCCGTCGGTCGGTCTCTTCTCCTCCGTCGGTCGGTCTCTCCTCCTCCGTCGGTCGGTCTCTCCTCCTCCGTCGGTCGGGGTCTCCTCCTCCGTCGGTCGGTCTCTTCTCCTCCGTTCAGTCGGTCAGTATCGCTGGGGTTTAAGAGGTGTTGCTAATATTGTTAACGGTTTGGCTCGTACATGTAAATGTACTTGTGTCCTGCCACCGAACCCCCCGTGGTGTCGGTGCTTCTGCAGGACGACCCGCACCAGACGATGGTCGGCAGGAGAGCGCAGGACTACACCGGAGTCCCGCTCCTCCCCTCCGTCCCGCGTCTGGGGGGTCTCGTCTTTCTGCTGGGAGCTCGATTAGAAAGCAGCTTTGAAAAACCTGGGCTGTAATTTCAGGATGGACAGGGCTCATTCGTAGGTGAAGTGATGAAAGTACGTCCTCGGTTACCCGGCGAGATGGGCCGCACCATTATCCCTGTTCCTGAGATGTCTGGAGATCCGTCTCCCTGGAACTGTGGTGTGTCAGTGTGGGTATGGGCGGGAGAGAGAGTTTGTTTTACAGAAGTGTAGCATGAAGCTGGGGGCATGTGAATTGGAAGAATGTACTTCAGTGGAAGACTGAAGACCATGCCAGGACGTGTGTGTGTGTGTGTGTGTGTGTGTGTGTGTGTGTGTGTGTGTGTGTGTGTGTGTGTGTGTGTGTGTGTGTGTGTGTGTGTGTGTGTGTGTGTCTGTGTGTTTCACCAGGAATTCTTGTTTTTTCTATCAAGTGAGAACTACTGATATAATAACCCCCCCCCCCTCTCTTTGTCTTTCTCACAGAACATCTGACTACAGCAGGAAATTGAAAAATGTAAGTGAAATGTGCTACCTTTGCATATACTAGCCCTGCAGCCTAGTCTTGAATTCCATTGGTCAGCACTGAAAGGTTCTTTAATGTGTGTGTTTGCTCCTGTGTGTCCCTAACTGGGTCCTATAGCCTCTCTCTGATTTTCACTCTGCATCATTCATTATTTTCAGCTTTCTGTGTAGTTTTTTGTTGCTCTTTCTGGTCCGTTTGCAGGATGGTTCGTTTGTGTGTGTGTGTGTGTGTGTGTGTGTGTGTGTGTGTGTGTGTGTGTGTGTCTGAGAGAGAGAAAGAGACTGTCTGCATTGGTGGGTGTGTGCATGTACTGGGTTACCAGACACAAAGGTCAGACACATGCGAACATCCGTGTTGAGTCGGTACCCGAGCTGATTGGGTCTTGCCTCGTCATGGTTCTCCCCTGAAACACTCACCTTTTGTATACAGTGACCTCATGCTTGAGAAACCAGCTTTAAAAAATAAAGCCAACGTAAACAGACATGCATTTTTTAAAATGCATTTAAATTAGAACTTTCTCTAAACAAACATGCACAAACATCTATTCATTAGCTTGTTTTTGGTTGTTATTTTAATCCGGCAGTCCGAGCATAGCACGGCGGGGGCTGAGATGTACTGGTGTGTGTGGGCTCGCTTCCCCATTCCTTCTCCATTGTGTTTAAGAAACATGTCACGTTGCCTCTTAAGGTTTTGGTCCTTATGGTGCTTTAATGCTTTGATTTGCACTGCCTGGTCCAAATGTATCTGGTGATTACAGCACTGCGTTCTGCTGTGTTCGATTCTTATGTGCTGCGGGGTTTGCATAGTATCGTGTAAACAGTTGTGCGATGCGTCCCACTGTAAAGTTCTTCCCGTGTAGCCCATGACTGGGTCTCCTTTTGAGGCGATTCAAAACTGGTAGGGTCCACACACACACACACACACACACACACACACACACACCCACCCACCCTCACACGCTCTCAGGCATTCCGGCTTGTCATTTTGTGTAAACAGGAGTCCTATCTTGACGCTACAGATGCGTATCTTCTGCTGATGGGACTGACCTGCCCGTCCGAGTGTTGTGTTGAGATGGAGTGTTATAGACGCGTATCGGCCGGGCCAGACGTGTGATGGTTCCGCACCCGCGTGGGTCTCCCGACCGTCACTCAGCATAGCAGGGCTGGAGGAGGGCGTGGCTAAACTGGGCAGGTCTAAAACAGACGGGTCTAAAACAGAGCTGAGAAGAATGGAAACAACAGAGGTTTGCTTATGTTGTGACCCGTCAGGCAGCTGTCACTTTACTAGGAAGTTACTTCAGCCGTGGAAGTTGATATAAGGACATCATTAAATAATCATTATAGCTATACTGACTGATATCTCAGAAGGGCAAAATATGCCAACCAGCTCTCTGAAAACTCAACAGATATTTATTTGTTTATTTTTACATTTATTTGTTACAGGTATTTGTTTGTTGCATACGTGTGTGCATAAATACATCCAGACCATTTTCCTAATTGGAAATGTGTGACTGACATTCCAAAAACACATTACGTGGGTAATTGTACACATTATTGTACAGCAGTTTGTATAATCCAACAAACCAAATAAAAAAGTTGTAAAAACAATATAACTCTGGACAAAAAAAATAATTATTCATTCCATTCTTTAGACACAACGTGAATGTTAATAAACGGCAAGGAATTCCGCAACTGGGATAAACCAGGAACATAATCACGTTGAATAATTCAACATCATCTGTCCCTCACTGTGGGGTTCCTGGACTAGTCAACTCTCTGGGCTCAGAAGGTTCTGTCCTCAGATCCGTCCTCCTAGCGTTAGACAAAGTTCTGGACTCTCCCAGTTGTTTGTGGTGGCACCATGAGGAGGTTTTTGTCTTGTTTGAACAGAGGACCAGTCAGCACACACTGGACATGCAGCTGTGTGTGTGTGTGTGTGTGTGTGTGTGTGTGTGTGTGTGTGTGTGTGTGTGTGTGTGTGTGACAGTAACTCCTGTAAGCACTACGACACCGTTCCTGCTGTGCACTCTGTGTGTGTGTGTGTGTGTGTGTGTGTGTGTGTGTGTGTGTCGGGTCCAAAAGCGACGAAGGAGATGCCCTCAGACAGACCCTCTATTGTACTGGGATTTCTGATGGTCATGAGTGGGTGATTAAAACTGACGCAGCAAAATACAACGGAAAAAAGAAGAACCAAAAGGAATTTGGATCTCGTCTCACTTACCCACTTTAATATCGGCAACCTGTATTGACCACATGGTACACGAGTGTGTGCGTGCATATATGTGTGTGCACACATGTCTGGGGTGTCTGGATGTAAGAGATCTGCATTATTGTTGATAGATTGCTGCACTGTTGAAGTGAGTCGTTTTTGTTTTTCTCTTCCAGGTTCTGATCACCATTTATTGGCTGGGTCCGAGCAGCCAATAGCAGTGGCACGTACAACGGGCCCACTCTGGCCCTGCAGGAGTTCGAGGGGCTGCTGTCTCAGATGCGCAAGGTAAACCTGCTACTGCTGCTGGTCTGTTGGCCGTATTTCCAGACACGCACGACTCCTGCTCCCCTGGTGGACAGCAGCCCCTCCTCCGTGTGACCGACCTCACGCACCGCGTACGCCAGATGTCTGCCTGTCTAGCGGATCTTTATCTGTCGTTTACATCACCACTCCGTCAAACTCCGTCATTTCCTTATTCTCTGATCCGACTCGTGCTCTAGAGCTCAGGTTACGCTCCAGAACTCCTCGTGCACAGCTCTGTCAGTGAAATACACTGCCACCCACATACACAGACACACACACACACCACACACACACACACACAGTTTTCCTTGGAGGATAGGAGCTGAATGTTCTAGAACTGATGGCACACACACATGTGCAGGCAGCTTTGGGCTGACGAGGCACCATTAGATCCGCAGCGTCATAAAATGTGCATTTGTCAACACTCGCGCCTCAGCAGGGGTTTGGACCGGGGAGCAAGTTTGGACCGGGGAGCTAGGGAGCGTTTGGAGCTGCTTAGATGAAGCAGCCTTCAGTGGGATGACATTAATGCACACATTTTTTTCTTTGGTATTCATGTCTCTCCCCTCCTCCCTCTCGTCCTCGTCTCTCCCCTCCTCCCTCCTCTCCTCTCTCTCCCTTCCTCTCTCTCTCTCTCTCTCTCTCATCTCTCTCTCTCTCTCCTCTCTCTCCTTCTCTCTCTCCTCCTCTCTCTCTCCTCTCTCTCCTCTCCTCTCTCTCTCCTCCTCCTCTCTCTCTCTCTCTCCTCTCCTCTCTCTCTCTCTCTCTCTCTGTGTTTGTCTGTCTGAGAAGCGATTCTCCATCTGTGTGGACTGTAACACACAGGTCCTCTGTTCGCCCAGACAGAGCACCCGGCACGGGTCGATCGCGCTGCTCACAGTGCTGCGTAGGTCTGTGGCGAACACCCTGATTGTTGTGGTGATGCAGCGGTCACCCGTTGGGGGGGGGGGGGGGTGTCTTCTGACTCATCACACTCTCAGGTCTGTGAGTGCACCAATCAGAGCTCTGAGCCTGTCTGCTGGATCGGATCAAAGGATCGGGTTTTTTTTTTTTTTTTGGGGGGGGGGGGGGGTTGTGGGGCTGCACTTTTCGCCGCTGCAGGTCTGGGGGGAGAGAGAGAACTCAGTCCTCCACAGCGAGGGGGCAGACGGTGCAGGGTGGGGTTCTCCACCTCCAGGGTCAGCCGACAGAGCCTGCACATGCTGCACAGGACATGGCAGGACATTACTGCAGAACCAAAGCGTGAAGCATGCAGTTTATCAAGGATTACTTTTATGTTGTGTGGAAATTGAGTCTTAGGTTTGGTGTACACGGCGTAAGGTGGGAGAGGGTTACAGCGAGCCTAAAGGGGCAAAATGTGAGAGAGGAACGACAGAGCTGTGAAGTGGAAAGAGGGAAGGATGAAGTGAAACTAGAGGAGTGGAAAGGAGGGATTTAGAGCGATTGCGAAAGGGTTTGATGGACTTCCGGATGGAAGGGACCGACTTCTGCCCAGATATGAGAGTCATAAGATCTATTTGCAAAATACAACCACATGAAATATGTACGCTGACACTCAAGAGAGAAGGCCACGCGTTAGTTACAGGGGTGTGTTTTGAGGTTTAACTGTGTGTGTGTGTGTGTGTGTGTGTGTGTGTGTGTGTGCACGTTCCAGGAGGGCGAGGAGTGTGACAGTCCTAGGTGCAGTATTAGGGACAGCGGATACATCGACTGCTGGGAGTCAGAGCGCAGTGACTCCCTGTCTCCACCCAGACACGCGCGCGACGACTCCTTCGACAGCCTGGACTCCATCGGCTCCCGATCACGCCACACGCCCCTCTCCCGACGGCCTGCTCGCCCGCGGCTACAGTGATGGTGAGCGCGCGCACACACACACACACACACACACACACACACACACACACACACACACACACACACACACACTGTCTAGGCGAGACGGAGCCCTACAGCTGTATTTGACTCCGAACATTTACCTCTGCTAATCAGGCCTAACCCCTCCCCTCTGAGGAAGTAGAGAGCCAATCACGCGTCCACACAGGGATGCTGATTGAGCCATCTGAGTGGTTCTCAGTGCCGCCCGTCAAATGTCTCCGTGGAGCTGTGGTTTCTGCAGATGGTCATGTTACAGTGTTAGGGCCGTCATTTCCTAAACGTGCATGGCGGTTGCAACAGACGGAGTTGAGGCTAAAATTTTTTCTTTCTTTCTTTCTTTAATTACAAAAAGAACACAGAGAAGGGGCTGTGGCGTTTGAACATCCTGTCTCCTTTAGTCTTTGATGCACATAAATGAATCTGTTGTTTTGCTTGATGTGTGTGCGGTCCCCGGGGCCACATCACCATGGGATACACGCTTCAGTTCTTAGAAGAGGAGAAATCACGGCTCTGAGTCACACAGGGCATAGAGAGTTCATGGGAGGTCACATGACATGAAGGTTGGTTGGACTGGTCATTATCTTGGTTATCTTGAGAGCTGCAATAGAAGGTAGAGCGCTATTCACACACACACACACATGCCTCCGCACTCCTGAAGTAGAACCCCACATCCTATCATGTGACCAAGTAGGAGTCATTCTCGTTTTCTTGACTCTGAACCCCTTCCCTCCAAACCCATCCCGACGACCCCCAGATAACGGAGCACGTGCCTCTAACCGCAAGACGCTCTCAGCTTTGCATGTGTTCAGCTAAAATACGGTCAAGAAACTTCGTCTACTGGTGAAAATGGCCAAGAAATCAGTCACTGCGACTCGTTACAGTGCAAGATAGCAATTCTAGTTCCAGGAAATGAACTGATAAGAAAAGTTTTTTCTGTTTGTTTAGTGTATTTCATCCGTTTCAGCGCTGTGTTTACCACTCGCCCGCCACTCCACACCCCACCTACCCTGCAACCCCTTGGGGTTTGAGCAAAATCACACCTCCCCTCTCAGCTCTCCGTCCACCTGAATCATTTGTCTCTCTGTGTGTGTGGTGTGTGTGTGTGTGTGTGTGTGTGTGTGTGTGTGTGTGTGTGTGTGTGTGTGTGTGTGTGTGTGTGTGTGTGTGTGTGTGTGTGTGTGTGGTGTGTGCGTGCGTGCGTGCGTGCGTGGCTTGCGTGCGTGCGTGCGGTGCGTGCGTGCGTGCGTGCGTGCGTGCGTGCGTGCGTGCCGTGCGTGCGTGCGTGCGTGCCGCGCGCGTGCGTGCGTGCTTCTCTTGCACCCACTTCAGTGGTGATTGACTTCGCTTTTGTATGAGCGTGTTGACATTCAAAGACATCAAAAGGTGTTCTTGCGCCTAAATAAATTGTTCTCATCAGTCTAGTACAGTGATGAATAATTAGTGTGGCCTTTGTGCCAAAGTCTCGAGCCTCTGTGGGCACATGGGAGTGCCTGTCATTCTCTTTCATTCAGAAACTAAACATGGCCCTCGTCCAAGTGCGTGTAGCGTTGCCATTTGCATATGTTGGATTCGTAAATATTTAATCGCAGTGAGTCGGCCTCGTAAAGATGCATTTATGTGTGGGCTTTGAATGAAGCTATGGAGATGTCATTATAGCTAGGCTGAATAAGGAGTGATTGATATAATGTCAGCAGGCCCACAAGTTAGTGGGGTGAGCCATCGATTAGTGTAAAACACACCACAGCACGCTGGTCCTGTTTCACACATGGAGTGGTTTTCCTCACAAAAACGTACACAAGCGTGCGTCTTGATGGGATGGTTGACTCGCTGTGCTCTGCTGTGTTTTTCTGGTTGTCGGATTTGAAATTAAACGAAGACTCTATGAGGTCAAACGATGACTCTAATCAGTGGAATGGCTTCTACATCTCGTGAGCCGTATGGGAGTCAACGCTCGTGTTCTATACAGCGGCTCCACTGTGGGGCTTCCAAAGGGAGCATGCCCTTGGCTCCCAGGCCAGCTGTGGTCGAGCCGAGACAGGCCGCACTCCCCAGACGGGACGTCCGGAGTCCGCTCCTGCTGCTGGGTCTCGAAACCGAGACCAGAGAAGCGTTGGTGCCGTCGCGAGACTAAAAACAGCAGAGCGAGCCGCAATCTCAGACGACCACAGCAATGCACGGAATACTTTTTTGCTCCCGAGCAAAAGCGGCACGGGTTGAGAGCACTCCGAGACAACACCAGCTCAACCCCAGACGGCTCACCGCGATACGCAAAACCACTAGAAAGACTCACGACCAGAGAAGCCAAGCTGCAAAAGAGCATGAAAGCACCTTTAGTCTTGGTCAGATGAAACCAAACTTGAGCTGCTTTAAGAGCATGTTGTGGCACTGTATCGCTGTATCTTGATTGCTGATTCCAGATCTGTTATGAGTACCAAACTGCACAGTCTCTCTAGAGCTCAGCTCTCTTCACTGATTGGAGGTCAGTGTGTAGTGGAGGAGGCCGGGCCTCTCAGTACATGAGGGAGCACCTGACTGTTTACACACAACACAGCAGGCACTCGTTGACCCGGAGCTTCTGTGCTTCTGATGTTCCTCTCTGCTTTGAGGCAGCGCTTAGCCAACCAGTAATTAGGCAACTGGATCCAATTAGATCCTGACAACCAGGAGAAACTGGATACTGACTGAGGGATTCTAGTCATTTATTATGGAACGTGGGACAAGGAGGTGAAATGAAATGGATGGTCTTGTGATGAACCCTCTTCTCATTTCTTCTCTCAGTAAATGCAAAAATGACACGTTGTCATGTTCTATTACTGCCCACCATATATGGCGTATATATATGTAAATATTTTATGTATTCAGTGTCAAAGAATACTGATGTGGAATTAGTCTCCCCGTGTATATAAAAAATGCATTAAAAAGAACATGAAAAACAGACTCTAGGCACTCAGTAAGGCATACGCGCCCTTACGAGACACATACGAGCCCTTACAAGACGCATACGAGCCCTTACGAGACTGACGGCTCCGGGTCTTTTTAGAAGTCACGTCCTGTTAGTCCCAACATTTTAGAAGGTAGAGCTTCAGTCACCAGGAATGCAGGGAAAACACAGAATGTGTTTACCCAGAGCCCCAGGGGACTGAGCTAACACCGAGGCCACACGTGGGGAGCACATTGCTTAAGAATTCCTCCAGAAGAAGGGCGAAGGAACACAGGAGAGCATCTGTTGATCCAGGTGCTTCTGGAGAAGGAAGCTGTCGCATTGTTTCACTCGTGAGGCAGACGCTTCCGTCAGCTTCTTCCTCTCGAAATGCCAGCGCGGCTGTTTTTATCGGACAGGCGGGTAGCGCAAGGTAGTTTTCACGGACTCTGATCTGATAAAGTGATGTAGATATTTCTAACAAAGATGCATAAAACTTTAATGCTAAATTTATTATACCTTAAATTTTTGTCACAATATTACGTTTGTAAATGTATGGCCAGATGGCTTGATTACAGGTACTATAAATCTTCGTTGTATTGATTTGTTATAATCCATTTTGTTGAATATTAGAAATGTTGGTCATTTTCATGTAGTTTTCGGCATTTGGAATCCCTTAGTCCCTGCTTCCTGTCTTGCAGGTCGTGGCAGCGACTCGGAGTGCGACGTCCCGCACAGGAAGCTGCCGGACGTACGCCGAGACGACATGCTGGCACGCCGAACGTCCTGCAGCGAGCCACGCAGCGCCGTGCCCTTCAACCAGTACCTGCCCAACAAGAGCAACCAGACGGCGTACGTGCCCGCCTCGCTCCGACGCCAACACACCGACCGCGAAGACAACCGCAAGAGCTGGAGCAACGCCACGTCGCCCACGGGCGGGGAGAGACCTTTCAGGCAAGTGCTCAGTGACACACGTGACCCCAGTCATACGTCACACGTGACCTCTGCAATAACACAATGAAGAGCCTGCCCCTTTCTCAGTGTACAAAATATACCCACGTTTCCTTATTCCCAACGGTCTTGCAAACCTTCAGGGATGTTTGGGAAGGAGTGGAAATGTTGGATAGCAAAGCGTTAGGGAAGACATTTTTAGGATTTAGAAGCGTTGTAGCTTATATATGAACATCTACAACATCTCTGCACATAGTGTGGACGTGTTGCCGGTGTGGGAACTTGTAGGTTGTGTAATATGACAGAGGTGTGAAGCTCCTTCGGTGATTCTGGAGGAGTGGGAGGAAGGAGCTGAGGCTCCTCAGGTGTCCCGTCAAAGACGATATCGGATACGTTTGTAGGAATGAAAGCAGAATGTTTTGCTTCCAGTCAGAGATTTGCAGGGTTCCTCCAGATGTCATCCACACAGATCCGGATGGATTAGGTCAATGAATCCAACAGCCTCGCTTCGGAGATGGCTCGAGAGTCTGGAAGATCGAGGTCAGCTCAGAGGCCTGGAATGGGAAACCCAGTTTAAGATTAAAATTGGCTGACTCCGAAAGGCAATATCGAGAGTGATCGTTTACATTCCGAGCGCAATAACAACAAGACACGATGAGTCGAGCGTAGCTGGTTCTCCGTGTTTTACGAGCTGAGGGAGAAGAACTCTGCTCGTTTAGCCTCGGCCTGGCAGCTCCCAGCGGGACTCGCTGCTCTGCTCCCTGGCAAAAACAGCGGCGTGGCGTCAGGACTCCAGGCGCATGAGCTGCCAAGGCGTTTGGGGAAAGTGCTTTGGGACGGCCTGACTGGGCTTCTGAAAGACAAAGAACAAACCACAGGCCTTGACCACCGCCAAACTCAACACAGCAGTCCTGACAACAACAGGAACTCGCCAGCTTTCCTTCATGTGCTGACTAGGGGGTGAAGAACAAAACCTCGGGAGTATGATCAGTATTTGACATCGTGGCTTAACAGAGGAATAGAGAATGTGGTTGGACCTTCTGTTGATTTAATACAGTAGTGGTATGAGGGGAGTGGTTGATAGAGACCAGATGTGTGAGCTAATTGATGGACGTCCTGGAACCTGGTCTTTTTCCAGTTCCTACCACTGGTCCTGTAAAAGACTCCGAACGGAGATGAAGGGACATTTTGCGATTTTGAGATCGATGGACATGCTTCCTGTTTGAATGTGATATATATATAGTATTTTTTTATTCATTATTTAGTTTCTGAGTTACAGCGTAATTTTTACTCGCCGTCCTGCCGCAGTTGTGGTCGAGTACTACTGAAGAGGCTTCACCCTTCACGCACAGCTGCTGGTTGAGCTTGTGTGAGGTCTGTGTGAATGTTGGTGTGAGATTTGAGAGTGCCGATGTGTGCACAGAAGGGTCCTTCTCATTCTCCCCCTGCATCGTTCACACACTCCATGCTGCAGTTTCTGTGTTTAAAATCTCTCTAATATCTGTGCTGATTTACATAAGCCTTTTTTCATATAAGCGTTTTTCCATGTTATATTGTATTATGTATGTTTTCACTTATTGCATTTGGCAGGCACTCTTATTCAGAACAACTTGGATATTGATCAGTTTGACTGTAATGCTGCTCCTTAGGGTTCTGAGAGGGCTTGAGTTCAATATTTCAGAGGCGTGAACGTTTGTGCTTGTGAACGTTTGTGCTTGTGAACCTTCCCTGTGTTATAGGTGCTGTTGGTGGTGTTTTGTTGTTGTGTTATGGACATGTTTTGCTGTTCTGTGCTTGTGGGATGCAGTAAAAGTTAAAGCCTTGCTGTAGGGTTGTTTCCTGAAGTTCAAAACAAAGTTCCAAAGCCTCTTTCCGAGAAAATGACCGGCTCCATTTTGACACTTCCTTCCAACTTCAGTGGAGAATGGCAGACATCACTTTGTCTCTCAGTTTATCCAGAAGGTTTGCGTGTTTGTTGCTGATACCGATCACAAATGCAGTCAAAACCTCTCTGTGGTGCGTCTTCTCCTGCTACTGTTTATCGGACCTGCATGCCTCCAAGACCCGACCCAGTTCTGAGCTCCTGCGTCTGCGCAGGCACTCTCCCACGGCTGGAGCTCGGAAGCATGGCTGGTGTGGTGAGGAGGCAGCGGTCCGATGCATCCCAAGCTTGGGTTCTGATGGGCAGTTGGCGGTGATGGGGGGCCCGGGCGGCTGGAGTCAGAGATCCCAGCCAAGCCTCTCCCGAAGGGGGCCGTCTGGAGTCTGATAATATGTGGCTACGTCTCGCTCTTGTTTTAGAGAGGCTTCCCAGAGGCAGGAGCTCGGACACAGCCAGCTAACGCAGGGTGGTCCGTGGTGTGTTGGAGATGCTGTTTAGTGTTGACCTAACGAATGCCAAACAGAACATGTCTGACAAGAATATCGGCTCTGTTTAGAAAGAGCCAGAAGACAAATGTATTGAGGGTTCTTCGGACTGCTCAGGGAAAAATCCTCTGCCTGAAATCCTCATATGAGCAGGAACTCCTTGGCTCATTGTCATGGAGTAACTCGAATGGTGCTCAAATTCTGGTATTCCACTCAAATTAGTTGGTGTATCATAGTAATCTTTGTTTGTTTTTGACCTGATGCCAATTCAAAATGAGCATTGCTTAGCTGGGAAGTGTCATAGGTGCTCCAGTTAAAGAAATTTCATGAAATTTTTAAAAAATTGATGACATTGACACCAAAAGCCCTGAATCATAATATCAGACATAACAGAAGCCAGCATCCTGCCACAGTTATATTTGAGTGCTACTAAAGAAGTTCCACTCTTCACATACAGCTGCTGGTTGAGCTTGTGTGAGTTCTGGTCTTTGTGCATGTTTGTGTGAGGTATGAGGTGGTTTGTGTGGTCTTACCACACATTTTATTTTCATATGTGCAGTTATATAATAATCAGAATGGATGTGCTGGCTGCAGACCTCTGCTGTAAGAACAGCCTGTCCATCTTACCTAGACAAACATGCACACAATACGAGACCCTCCCAGAGGAAGGAGGGGAAATGATCGGGCTTCCTGTGTTTGAGCCTCAGCATAGTTGGCTGAGCGGAGTCGGGTTTGCCCCTTCAGGAAGGCTGTTGGGAGCGGACCGGCTCGTTTACGGGGCTCACTCGCGCCCCGGAGGGCAGGTCCCGGAGGGTCAGCCTCCTACGGGACGCCGGGCTCCGCCGGCCGATATCTGGATCAGGTGCGCCGCGCTAGACTGGTCCCTGCGGCTTTTGCGATACCGGGTTATGCGTCCCGCTCTTTAAAGTGCCTTCCTCTCAGCAACAACTGCGGCATTTCCTGCCGCGTTTTCCCGAATTCCTCGAGAGTGGTGCCGGTTCTTGTTCCAAACTGGACCGGCCAACAGACCAAATGAGGGAAGGTGATCGTGCCAGCTCAAATATTCGGAAATGTTCACAAAGTCTGGTTCTTATTATCGACAGCAGTTAGTTACTTTGCAACCCACATCTCCAGGGCTTGTTTAGTCTGATAGGTTTAAAGTGGACCCCGTAATGATGTTTACACTGCTGTGTGCACCCAGAACAATAATTCATAGCACTGATTTATCCGGGTTTCTCAGCAAGCAACAGCGAATGGCCTCTGTGACCAAGGACAAGACCACTGCTTCACTACTGACGTTGGGCCATGTTCAAATGAGGTTCTGAGAAGACCATATTAGCCTTTGCCACCATTAAATCACTCTGACATTTGCCCCCTTGCTGAGGAAGTCCTCTTTGTTCAGAGCAAGCTGGCCAGTTGTACTGCATGCTGTAGTGTGAATGGCTCATGTTCATAGAGATTAGATTCCATGCAGTGCCGGCTAGTACGTTTATCTCGATGTAGGAAGGCTCCGTTATGGCCGTACCAAACCCGCTGTGTGTGTGGGTGGGTGTGTGTGGAGGGTGGTGTATTTTTGGGTGTGTATGCATGTACGCTGGCACAGGGGTGGTGCCATCGGTGCGCTGGACATACGGCACCGGGGCGCTCGGCTGGGCGAGTGGCGTCTGCTGCCAGCCGGTGGCCACTGAAGGTTCTTTGTCTGCGAAGGCCAAAAAAGATCCGGCTCCTTTGAGTTAGACATGAAAGCCTCCATTCAGGAGTCTCTGTCTGACACACACCCAGCCACCAGTACCCGTCTCGTTCCAACGTGGACGGGCCATGCCGGGGCACAGCACTAGAACTGTCAACCGCATGCGGCCTGAAAATGACTGAACAGAAAACTCTCGGTCATTCGTCTCTCTCGACAAGATGAAGGGTACTGATTAAGACTTTGAAGAGGAGGTTCTGGTGGTGTAGGTCTCCCTGCACCCCTCAGTAAGCTGTCAATTTGACGTGTAGTGTTCTTGTGCAACATCATGTATGGTCAGTATGAGTGGAACGGACATAATGTTATAAACAGAGGGTAGATGTGTGTTTACCAGTGCACATTTTGCCAGTGCTTAACACTGTCTCATGCCGCTGTTGTCCATGGTGATAATCCCATAATTCTCTCAGCAGTAGTCCTGCCCACTCTTGCTCCGAAGAACTCCGTACATCCTTGACGACCAGCTCCATGGCAACAAGCATCATAGTGACCAGCCCTCCGAGTCCCAGCCCTCAGGCCAGTCCAGGGCCATGCAGAAAGTTCCCTCCACCAATCACAGACCAAGAGGGCAGGGCTTCCCCCACAACTGACTCTGGGAAGGATGACATGTGGGCTCGGCGCAGCCAAATCTCACCTAAACACGGCAGCCCAAGTCCCACCCACTTCCTTCCTGTGCCATCGTCCACCAATCAGACGGCTCGTCCAGGGAAGGCAGGGTCAGAAACCGAGAAGTCTCAGAGACGGCCATCCTGGTTGGACGATGATCCGTCGCCAACGTGAGCCCCCGTCCCCGTGGTCAAGCCTGCTGTTTTTAAGGCCTTAGAACATCTTGGCTGTGCTTACTGCACATACTGGTGCATTATTCCTTTAATTATTTACATTAAATAAAAGTCTCTGTAATGATGCCACTCTTAATTCATATTTTTAAAGCCTCTCGATCTTGATTATTCGTGCCACTGAAACAAGTCAAAAAAAAAAAAAACATTTTTGATGAGGCATCATAACACAGACATTTCTCCTCCTCCTCAAAGCAGACACAGCCTAGTGCTTGTGATGGACCCAAAATGGATTATAACAAATCTTGCATAAGTACATTTTGTCATCTCTTCTGAATGGCTGGTTCTCCTTAATTTTTGCAATATTTGGACTGCATTACTGTGCATGTTTTTTATGCTTTGATTCTCCATGTTTTTCATGTGAGCCCTGCCACACACAGGCAGGGAACACATTGCTTTGGTTGCATGTGCTGTTAGGATGAACTCTTAGACCAGAAGGACAGAGAAGACCAATGGAATGTGCATGGAAGCCCTTGAGGTTTTTTAACCTTCTGAACTTGACATGAAAGGAGCCGTATGAGTGTTCCACATGTATATCTAACCTCGTGATTGGATGAATACCACTGCGGCAGCGCAGGGTTAAACTGTGACCTCTCTGAGACATTGGCAGAAGACCAGATCCTTTAATGGTTCTCCTCTCTGTCATCTTCTCTTGGACAACTTTATAACCCCCTTTGTCACTAACAAGTAATGGTCTCAGGGGGAAGATAGCAAAGGCAAGTGATACTTTAATGGTTGATGAAACACTCTATAAGCCTTGACGTGGAATCAGATCTGATGAGCGATGTCATTTTTTATTTCCTACAACGTCATATAACTGACAACTGACGGGTCTATTTTTCATGGCCTTTTTTTTTTCTAAAAACCGAATGCATTTTATCTCTACACAGTGACTTCAGGGTCAGTATCTGTTCACTATCTATAGTCCTGTATCCTAGTGGAGCAGTTACTCAGGGCCCAGTTACTCAGGGCCCAGTTACTCAGGGCCCAGTTACTCTCATCCACAGAACATGTAACTCTCCCCCTTCCAGCCAAAAACATCTGGTTTTAATAGTCCACCCTTTGTGCTCGCTGTGTGTAAGATATTTCAGTATGTAAGGGAGGTCTGAACACGGTGTGCGAACACTCATTATCTATCCCATTTTTCACCTTTGACCCTGTAGTAGAGCATGTGTAGGCTACCCTCTTGCATCTAGGGTGGGGATTTCTTCACGTTATGATGCGTCATCAAGGAGTCATGTCATCTAGTCAACGGTTTCATTTGGACAACCTCAGTGTATTGATTCGAGTTGATCACTACCCTCATTACAAATCATTGTTGTGCTTCTCCCACCTCTGCTACGCCTCTACCCCCCCCCCCCCCCCCCCGCCTTCACAACCCCACCCTCTTCTCAACCCCCCTGCCTTGCCCGTTGTAGATTCAGCCACACGGCTAGCCTATCCGATGACACAGAGTAAGTTCCTCCGACACCTCGCAACACCGGCACCTCGCGTCTGCATGCCTCGGCCATGACCCCTGCATGACCCCTGCATGACCCCTGCGTGACCGCTGCGTGACCCCCGTCCAACAACGTGCCTGCTCACGGCCCTTCGTCTGTTCTGCTGACTGAAATGTTTTTGCTGACTTATTGCATGAGCTCAGGAGTAACTGCTACCGGCCTCCAGATGTTTCACGTGCCGATCTTCAGAAGTGGCTGCCTTACTTACACTTATTAAACTGCCGGACAACACGGAACACACATTAAAGGACGCAGATAATATTTGCACCTTTTCATGTGAAATATGTTTATCTGAAAAATAAACTTTGGTGGTTTTATTTCACCCAGTGATGCTATTATTAGACAGAGGGAAGCATTCTGATATTAATATAACATTATGGAGCTGGACGTGAGGCGAGCAGCACCGATACTGTTCTGCTTTGCAGAACCTGCTCACTAGCGCCCTCTATGTCTCGTACTCCAAACTGTCAACCCCAGTTGGTATTCTGAATTGGACTAGCAATGAATGCAAAATGTATTGAGATATTTGAACATTGTACTAATCATAAGCAATAACGATGGGTCCATAAACATCGTGGCTTTGATAATGTCGTCTTGGTGTCTTCAAGTGTCTTCAAGCTGCATGGCCTAAAAAACTAGTCCAGCTCAACCATAAACCTCATCCTTGCTTATAAAATCTGCTGACTAATGTCCTATTTCTTTGATGAGGTGGTGGGGGGTGGAGCAGACAGGCGGGTGAATCATCTTCCCACGCCGTCCTTCTGTGTTGTAGGAGCGTGAGTATGATTGACATGAGGGGCGAGGACGACGCCACGCTGGCCGCCCACAGTCAGGTCCGTCACGAGCTGCTGCACGACCAGTACACCCGCATGAAGGAGGAGGAGAACCACTGGCAGGACGTGAGTGGCTCCCCGGGCAGGACCGGCGGTCCAAATGCAGTGGGCGTCCTGTCCTCCGAGCAGCTGAGCTAATCGGTATGTATGTGTGTGTGTGTGTGTGTGTGTGTGTGTGTGTGTGTGTGTGTGTGTGTGTGTGTGTGTTCGTTCAGGACCTGGCGCGGTGGAAGAGCAGAAGACGAAGCGTGTCGCAGGACCTGATAAAGAAAGAGGAGACGAGGAAGATGATGGAGAAGCTTCTGAACAGAGAAGACTGCTCAGAGAGACGGAAGAGCATCAAGACCTACAGGGAGATCGTGCAGGACAAGTAATGTCCCCCGCGACTGTCCCCCGCGTCCTCTCTAGAGCATGTCACACATTCCACAGAGGGTGCTGTGATTCAGAAGATGGTCTGGCTGGTGTTGAGCACTTGCAGATGCTAAAACTGGTGTCTGCATGTGTAGTGTGATGTAGTCATTGTGTCTCCGCGATGGTTCTGTTGTCTCGCTCATTTTCTCGTTTTCCCGTTTTCTCGCTCATGTCTCTCCCTCTTAAGGGAACGTCGTGAGCGGGAGCTTCACGAGGCGTACCTGAGAGCCAAAACCCCGGAGGAAGCGGCCGCCGTGCTGCATCGCTACGCCCAGCGCTTCACCATCAGCGAGGCCATCATGGAGCGCCTCCAGCTGCCCCGGGTCCTGGGGCGTAGCGTCTCCGCCGACCCCTCCCGCGGGCCCCCGTCCCCCTCCACCCCCGAGGACTCCCCCTTCTCCCCCACGGGCTCTGGCCCGCTGCGGTACCTGCGACAGCAGTCTCTGCCCGCGCCCAAGTTCACCTCCACCCTGGAGGCCCTGGTGAAGTCGTGCGGCTCGCAGCAGGACGCGGGCGGAACGCACGGAGGGAGGGCGGGCGAGGTACGGTGTGTGTGTGTGTGTGTGTGTGTGTGTGTGTTTGAGGAGGGGGCATGGCAAACATCAAGTGTATGATAGTGGCGCCATCAGCAGGTCCATGTTGTTCATTGCGGAAGCAGCTAGTTTTTGAGCTGGACATGCCAGGGGTGTTTCTGCATAAGAGCTGCAGTCTGTCGTGGGTGGTGCTGGGGTGGTTCAGTAGCGCAAAGAGGCTCACGGTGCCCCCTGGTGGACGGCATGTGTCGCGTGCAAAGTGGGAGCAGTGATGAATGGGGGGCAGTGTTTTGAGTGCGTGTAAGAGGACTCTACGGGAATAAAAACACTTCTATAGATTAGCGGTTGTGAAACGCCCAATTCAACAGTGATGACTACTGAAGTTACGACCTACGCACGGAGACACAGTAATCCTCCTGTGTTCTGAGTGGCTGGTGTAGCTAACGCTCCGCTCCACGTCCGTCTGCTCCGTGTCCCGCAGGAGCGCGTGAACGGCGACGCGGACCCGGGCCTCGCTGGCGGGAAGGGGCGCCAGCGCTGGGCGGAGAGAGAAAAGGAGAACGACGGAAAGAGGAAGAGGAAGGGCGAGTCTTCTCCGCTCTTCTTCTACCCCTCTTCCTCTCAGAACACGCACCCGGACGGCACAGAAGCGGAATCCTCAGGCACTCACGCCACCGCACACACACCGACGCCCCCTCCAGAGGCGGAGCTTCCAGACCGAGCGGACTTGGAGATGCCGGGCAGTGCCGGGCCTGATCCGCAGAGCCGGGAGGTGGAGTGCCCACCCAGCCGACCCACCTTCTTGCTCATGGTTCGCAGCCTTACACACATGCGCACTGACACACACACACACACACACACACACACACACACACACACACACACGTTTTCATGTTTCACATGTTCAAGGCCGTGCCTGCATTGTTAATACACAGTACAGTTTCTGTGATTCTATTAGTAACAGAACTATCTGGTCGACATTGTTTTATGGTTTTTCAGCAGGTGCCAATTCAGGAAGAGGCGGTCCTGCAGGCCGGGGGTGTGTCTCCCCCCCTGAAAGAGGAGGAGCCCAGAATCGAAGAGTTGCCAGGTCTGTTATCATGGAAACCGGTTGTCTCACAGTCAAGGCTTTTTTGCCTCCCTTTTTTTTCTCATGTGCTTTTGGTTTGTAGGGAGTGTGCGGGCGGCGGAGGAGAGGGAGGGTGTTGACCCTGCTGTAGTTACCCAGAATACCACACAGCAGGCAGCTCTGGACCCGCAGGTCCCCTCGAGGACCGGTACCACAGCCAATCAGGTCAGCCTGTGTGTGATGAGCGAAGAAACGTCTGGGTAGACTGGATAGTCTTAGCTGTCAAAGTCAAATTTATTTATATAGCACTTTTCACAACACATGTTGTCACAAAGCAGCTTTACAATTGTATGTGTCCAAATCCCTAATGAGCAAGCCAAAGGCGACAGTGGCAAGGAAAAACTCCCTATGATGGTGGGGAATAGGAAGAAACCTCGGGAGGACCAAGACTCAAAAGGGAACCCATCCTCCATTGGTCGGCCCGTTAGAGTGGGACTAATATGATCGAATTTTCTAGCCTTAGTTAGGACTCTAGCTGCAGCATTTTGTACAAGTTGTAGCTTTTTTATGGACTGTTTAGAGCATCCAATTAGAAGACCATTACAGTAGTCCAATCTTGACTAGACCAAAGCATGGACCAGCTTCTCTGTCTGCATCAGCTAACGAAAGTAAGTGTCTCTGCTTGGCGATATTACGTAAATGGAAAAAGGCAGCCTTAGTGACATTGCATATATGTGTGTCAAATGAAAGATCAGAATCAATAGTGACACCTAAGCTTTTTGCGGGAGATTTAGGAGTTAATGAAAAACCATCTAGGGCAGGGATGTCAAAGTCAAATACACCGAGGGCCAAAAAACCAAATTTGCTACAAATTTTCCAGACTGGTTCAATGTTTATTAAAACATATTGAAATGATTGCACATAGCCTATTGAACCAAGACCTAACACAGTGTATATTATTTAATGCTTAAATAAATAAAGCAATATTTTTTTTTCTTATGGATCTGTCAGTAATTTCAAGTGAAAACATTTTTCAACAAGCAAACAGATAAAAACAAACTTCCTTCAAAGAAAACGTGTCCTGTACATTAAATGAAAAAAGTAAAAAAGGTTTTTATTACTTGCTGAATAAAGTGCTGGAATTTAGGCTAAAGTACTTGAAAATGCGTGAAATTGTAACTACTTCGTTACACAACAAATGGCTATCTGACTGAATAGTTCTCTTGTATTACGTTAACAAATACGAGCCTCTTGTAATTCCAGGATGAAACATGAGAGAACGTGAAGACATTAAGATCGGGCATTTTGAAAATAAACAACCATTAAATAATGTGATAAAAAAACTAATTATTTCAAATAATTTCGAATATATGTATAAATATTCAACTTAATTAATTTTAAGATGCTGGGAAATATTGAAATGGACCTTGAAAGTGACATACAAGTGCTTGAATTCCACCTTGTAAAGGTGTATGAACCCTGCAAATATGACTTTGTTCATTGAGCTGAGGCGCGGCGCACGCAAAGTTACAAAATTCGAAAGGTGCACGACCTCGCGAATCGACAGAGCGTGAGACCCTCACGCACGGGTGGAGCCACAGCAATTACGTCATTTTCGCCACGCTGACCCTCGCCGCTTGTGCACGCTGCAGTGACTTCGCGGGCTACCGTTGCATTGTGGGGAATGTAGTGTTTGTGCGTGCAAAACACCAGCGGGCGGCTGTAGCCTGCAGTCCTGTTCTAATAGTAATTAAATATCATCCAGGGGGCCATAGCTAATCAATTCGCGGGCCGGATCTGGCCCATGGGCCTTGACTTTGACATATTTGACCTAGGGTAAGGGGAATATCAGCCCAATTGCTTTTAGCAGCTTTAGTAAGAGAGTTGTAATGAGATCATCCGGATTGGAAGATATATACAACTGAGTATCATCTGCGTAACAATGGAAGCTAATACCATGCCTACGAATGATGGTGCCCAGTGGTAGCATATATAATGAGAATAATATGGGGCCCAGTACAGATCCTTGTGGGACACCATACTTTACCTTGGAATGCTTTGAGCATTCGTTATTTACTAGTACAAATTGGTAACGATCTGTCTGGGTAGACTGGTCTCCCGCCTTTATCATACAGTGCACTTGTGTTCGTAGTGTGATGAACTGTACAAGAAAGTTTTGATTGGTAGATAAACCCGTATCAGTGTGATGCTGTCATTTATTAAGTGGTCTTAAGTGATCTGCTTCATGTTCTAGATCAGTGAACCAGTCCTGGAATGCCCACAGAGGACTTTAGAGCTCCCAGAACCAGCCGGTCAACTCCAACCAGATCAAACCACTCGGCTCCAACAAGAACCAGCCGGTCAACTCCAACCAGAACCAGCCTGTCAACTCCAACCAGAACAAACCGCTCGGCTCCAGCCAGAACAAACCGCTCGGCTCCAGCCAGAACAAACCGCTCGGCTCCAGCCAGAACAAACCGCTCGGCTCCAGCCAGAACAAACTGGGAAGCTCCAACCAGAACCAACTTCTCAACTCCAACCAGAACAAACCGGGAAGCTCCAACCAGAACCAGCTGGTCAACTACAACCAGAACCAAATAGACAGCTTCAACCAGACCTAGCTGTTCGGCTCCGACCCGCACCCAAGCCGGCCTGCAGAACCCCAACAACAGGCAAGTTGCTGTCGATGACGCACCTTCAGCTCTGCAGTGTATCCCGCACAGTTTGTTTCACGTAGCGGACGGTGTGAGGTTGAGCAGTGGCTCACGTGTCCTCTCCTCTCTCCCTGACTCTGGGTTACTGTCTAGAGCTGGCCAGCAATGCCCAGCTAGCGCCGTTATCCAGTAACCCTAAGTTACGCTGGGACTTCTTCACTTCGTCAGGTAAACTGCTGACTAATTGGCTGAGCTTTGCCCCGCCCCATCATGTGAAGTATTCCTCGAGGCTTCCCATTGGCTGAGGTCCCACTAAGTGCCATGTCCGTCATGTTGCTCTAACCCCACATTGATTGGTTTATGTGGCTCTCTCTGTGTGATGTCCACGTGTGGGTTTCTGTGAATGTGACTTCAACTGATGTCTAAGCTTAACCTGTGTGGTCATATGCTGTGTTTGCTGCGTTGATTTAATTGAATGAGTAATGTTGAATCCTTTTAATATTAATTTTATGACTTTTTATTTGTTATGCAACTAAAAAAAGAGAAAATTATTTTAAAAAATGGAAATATGATCTATTCATTCTTAATCAGGTCTAATTATGTTTTATGTCAATTTATTTATAACCTTAGACTCAATTATAAGTGCTAAGACTAGTGTGGTCCTGTTTTTGAGGAAACACCTCTGTCCTGGGGTTCTTTTTCCTCAGTGTAGCAGTTTGTTTTATGCCTGGTATAATACTTTTTAATTTTCAGTTAATTTGTGGCCTCTGTACTTTTTTGTGTATCTTTTAAGACTTTGTCTTTTTCCCCCCTCACAGAACCTGCTGGATCAGTGCACAAAAACGTAAGTGAGAGGGATTTTTCCCCAGTTACACCCACATCCTCCTCTTTTTCATTCCAGACCACTTTTCTTGCTGTTTCTCCTCTGGTGTTTAAACGCATGTCAAATATGCTACATATGATATACAAGATATGCTATATTAGGACGATTTAATAATTACCAATATGCGGGAAGGTTTTAACAGCTTGAGGAAAACCACCATCTCCTTTGTCCATAAATGGAAAATAAAGTGATGTCACTATTTAATGAGTTAATTGATATAATGATAATTATATCATTATTGCTATAATAAGTCTGACACATTGCATAAAGGGTAAAGGGTCAGACCTCTGGCATCTGACATCAGACAGCAAGCCTGCAGGGTCAGTCCGAGCTGTCCTATCTTTTCCCGTGATCTCATCTCCTCCTTCTTGTAGAGGTCATGTAGCAAAACACGACCAGCTTAAAAGTAGCTTCAGACCAACTCTATTCCCTTATTCCTTCCACTTTTGAATGGGGTGTGTGTATGTGTGTGTGCACACGCGCGGCCCGGTCAGGTGGCCCCCGCGGTTCTGAGTCTGGTGAAGCGGGGCGAGCCCTTCGCGTGGGACCCCGAGGAGGAGCGTGAGCGACAGGCCCGGTGGCAGCGTGAGCAGGAACGCATGCTTCAGGTACCGCAGCTTCGCTAACCGCCCAGGCCCCGCCCCCCAGGCCCCGCCCACCCGGCATGCTTCAGCCCCCACAGCCTACCAACACGCAAACCCCCCCCCCCCCCCCCGGCGGACTCGGAGCGGGCGTGGAACGATGAGGCGGGCCGTTTATGCGGCGTTTGCTTTGCGTCGTTTTCCAGATTACGAGATTGCGCTCGAGCGTTAGCTCTCCGAGCGGCGCTGATGTACCGAAGTGTTGCGAGATGCCGTGTGGAGTATGGATGCATGTTCTGACCACCACGACTCGCTTTTGCCTGTGAGAGTCGCACACAAACTGGCCTTTGATGCCGCGTAAGCCATTAGGACCCGTGACGCTTTCTCATGATTCTTGCCGAACTTTGAGGAGACTGAGGTGGCGTTTCGACACGGCGAGGTTTCATTGCCTCTGTGTAGAGACCTAAAGTGAACCACCTGCATGGTGCATGGGTGCCCTGCTTAAGACGAGACTGCCTCTACCACCAGCGTGCACCTGCGTGTGTGTGTGCGTGTGTCTGAGAGTGTGCATGTTTGTGAGAGTGATTACTGTTTCTCATTGTTTATTGCACTTAAGTTTAAATGCACAATCCGCTGTGGACCACCGATCAGGCCAAAATGGGGTTTGGACGTAAAGCACATGGCCCACATTAATCAACATGCTTTCCTGGAAGATTGTGCCTTTAAAATGGTCCTGCAGCTCTAGATGTGGCTGGTCTCCAGCAGCTTTGGCTTTACTCTTCTGTATTAGATGAAGATAGAGGTTCATTTCCCATCAGTAACCCTCTAACTGGACATCACCGTTGTCTCCCTAATGTCTCCTTTAAGTACTGTACTACCTCAGAAGGATCTAGCAGCAGGTGAGGCCAGACTGGACAAGGAAAGCCCCCCCCTTTCACCTCCTCTTCATAAGACGACTTCTTATCCTTTCTGTGGGTGTGTGCGTGTTCGTGTGGGCATGTGCGTGTGTGTGTGTGTGTGCTCGCAGGAGAGGTACCATCGTGAGCAGGAGAAGCTCAAGCAGGAATGGGAGAAGGCCCAGAAAGAAGTTGAAGAAGAAGAGAGGAGATACCACGAAGAGGCAACCATTTTGTTTCTTTTCCACAAGATTCCCTCTGACCATTGCAGCTCAGCTCGTGTATCTTTCCCGTGTGTGTTGACACATTGGGAAGATAGTAATTACGTTTATTTACTAAATTCGTCTCACATCGATCTATTCAGTTATAGGTCTTTGAAGGACACCTTTCTTGTGAGAATGACCGAGTAGTTAATGGCTCTTTAATGGCCTCTCGCAGGAACGCAAGATTCTGGAGGAGACGGTTGCCCCTCTAACACCCCACTCGCCCCTGCCCCCCTCACCCTGCTGGCTGGATTCTACCCCCCTCACTGGGACCACCACTCCCCAGGCCATCGTGCGTTCTCTAGCTGACTGGGAACGCAAACAGCAGGAGCTGGAGAACCAGACAGTGAGTGAGGGATAGAGGGATGGAGGGATGAATGGATGGATGGATGATGCTATATTTTCCATCTTCAGAAGGAGACCTTGGAGACCAAGACCCAAAGACAACAAGAAACAAAGGAGACGGAAGGACAATCGTGGGCGACATCGAGGTCAGTGGTGCTAGCGCCGTCTTCCCCAGCACTACAGGGAGCCGTTTGTGCCAAACTTCTGTCTGCCCCCCGTCTTGCTCAGCTTGTCTTTGCCCTCGTGTTGCATTGCTGCAGCCTTCAGACGGACAACTGTGACCGGCCGGCCGACCAGCGCAGCGGGCAGAGAGCAGACGTGTGTGAGGAGAGCAAGGCAGTGCAGCCGGGGCAGGGTGAGTGTGTGTGTGTGAGTGTGTGTGTGTGTGTGGATAAGATCAGCTAATAGAGCAGTGGTAGCTTGTGTAGAATAGTCTGGTTGTGAAATTTCCCCCTGGGATCATTAAAGTGTCTATCTGTGTATCTGTGTGCGTGTGTGTGTCTGTCTGTGTATCTATCTATCTCATTTATGATCCTCACCTGTTGGCCTTGGCCATCTGCTCACATGTTCTTTATTCACTGTCTCTGTTTTTATAACTGAGAATCTGTGACAGGACTACATTTTAATTGATAGGTTTTATAAACAATGCAGTGTTTATCATTAGTTCAACAACTATAATAAACACACTCACTAGAACCTCTCCACAACGTTTTATTTAGTTGAAGCTTTTATCCAGAGTGACTTTACTGGGGGGGGGGGGGGGTGTTTTTTCAACCAATCATACTGATTTATACTTATCATGAATATACAGGAATTTACAGGAATGTTTAATGTACCTACAAAAGACTTAATCTTTCAGAAAAAGGAGCCTCTACATTTCTGTACAGTCACCTGACATCAAAGTACAAGCAGGGGCCAAATAAAGTGCAGATGACAGTTGGTGTGTGAGGGTTGTGGGGCTGAACCACTGTAGCCACTGATTAAACTTCATGACTCTAAAAGTTTGGATGCATTTTCGTTGTTACTTAAGTGAGTCAACAGTTGTGGCACTGATCCAGTTTTATGAATAGCTGTGTAAAAGAAGTTATGTAAGAAACAAACAGTGTCTAGATTGTGCAGAGTGACACAATCTCCTTTTTCCCTAAAAGAATCATTTGTATTTTGTTTTGATAAAGTTGTTTATCATGTATAGCTAATGGTCATTTTAAGTGGGACAATACACTGTAAGTGAATGAATGGTGTTCAGTAATTTTAATTTTAGAAGAGAAGACTCCTTTTAAGGTGTTTTACCAGAGGTTCTTGTTCAATGCATTGTTTATAAAACCTATCAATTAAAATGTAGTCGTAGTCCTGTCACATATTCTGTTATAAAAACAGAGAAAGTGCATAACAGAACATGTGAGTGGGTGGCCAAGGCCAACCGGTGAGGGTCGTAGATGAGAATAATGGACCCAGGCTGTTGGACTCACGCTCCCGCCGCTCTAGTAGCTGCAACATGTTATAACCAAGCACAACTACGCTCTGAGAGTATACAAGTGGGTTACAATCACTTTTTCAAACCCCAAATAACCTTAATGACGTCTTGGACATGACAGCTGCACCGTCAACTCATTTTCACTGTGGGACACATCAGCATAATCGATGCCCACAGAGGGCCATACGTAACTTATAAATGTACCTACTCCTTAATGTTAAATACCTCTGAATTTATTACTTATTCAAGTTACAAATATTACAGATATTTGCATAGGTGTAAAAAAGTGTTTGCTTGTTGCTCTGTTATTATAACATAAATCCTTTTGTAAGTTTCTGAAACCCACATTACTCCATCAATCAACGATCAAACTATAATGAACAAAGAAAAACAACATCAAAGATATCACATTTACTTTGTTCAAAACTTGAAATATTAAATAACTGAAAATAGCAATTTTGCTTCAAAAACACTCCCTCTGAAAGTGCAGCAATATATTCAGCCACAAAAAACTAGCTTTTACTGCCGCATTGTTTGTGATTGTGAACACATTCTGTTTGTATTGCAGTTTGCCTTTTAATTCTTTGGCAATTTGTTGTTTTTTAGACGCCTAATTTTGGCGTATTTAGCTCCGTGTTTGGTCTCAAAATGCCGATGCTGATTGTACTCTGACAGCCGCCACCGCTTCATAACACAAAAGACACATCCTTCCCATCTTTCTTCAAACACCCTTCTATCTGCATCGATGTTTCTTTTCCTGGACATTTTGGGATCATTATCTGTATTTCTCAATTCCACTTATTGGAGAAATCGCATCGATTTGAAAACACCGCAGTGTTGAGACGACCTCGCGAGTAACAATTGTGGGAAATGTAGTTTCTGGTCACTGCACGTATTTGACTTTTTTTTTTTTTGGACAATTAAGCTCTCGCGGGCCACATAAAATGACACATTTTTGCCCGCGGGCCTTGAGTTTGACACCTGTGAGTAGATTGTGACTGAGGTGAACACAAAGAACACAGAGAAGAACATCTTGGATGATGCGGGAGGCCAAACTTAGATATGAGGCCACTAAACCTGTTTTGATATGTTCCAGCGATTATGAGCAGTATTGACCCCATTCTTGTACTTTTAATGTAATTTGACTGGCTTGGTACTTGTAGGCTTTTTAGTCTTTTTCAGGTGTTGCCATGTATGTTTGTTTTTAAATATATTTACAATTTAGCGATGTGTTTTTCTGCAGTATTTGTTCAGTATGTCACTAATATGTAATGTCCAACCTTGCTCTTCATTTAGTATCCCCTAGAGGGCAGTAGACACCAATTTTAGTGGTCTTTGGACAGTATATTTTTTGTTATAATTTAAGTGAATGTGTATTATGTTTCTTATAAATGATTTTTATGTTTTCTATAGATGTGTCATGGAGCAATAAGCAGCACCAGCAGAAGCCATCATCAAAAGACCTGCAACAGACTGCATCATTGGACAGTACTAGAAACACTCATCCAGCATCTGGTGGACGCAAAAGGTATGTGTCTTTGTGTGTGTGTGTGTGTGTGTGTGTGTGTGTGTGTGTGTGTGTGTGTGTGTGTGTGTGTGTGTGTGTGTGTGTGTGTGTGTGTGTGTGTGTGTGTGTGTGTGTGTGTGTGTGTGTGTGTGTGTGTGTGGTTTAATGACTAAAGTATTCCCATCTTTGTTTCCGCATTATTATTTGTATTATTGATGTGCCTGTTTAAAATGCTACGAGTGCAACGTGGTGGCCCAGCAGGAGTGCGAGTGTTTGTTAAAGATCTGAGCATATGGCGTCTGCTTCTTCAGGTCTGACTCCGTAGAAAGTGTTGGTGTGTCACAGTCCCCCTCACACACAGACACACCACAACCTCCTCCGTCACCAAACAGGTACAGGGATCCTCCCCTCACACCTTCCCACTCTTGTGTCTGTCACTAATTCGATCTCGCACTCTCGCTCCCCCTGTTTCCTGCAGCAGTACCTGTTTCTAACACCTGGGGGCAGCCTTGTTCAAGACCTCCTGTTCTTTCTCCAACCACACCCATGTGTCTTCATTTCCTTTGCAGTCAAGCAAGAACTGCATTCACTGCAGATTCCCACAGATGGTCTGGATTGTGTCGTACTAACATAATAGTCTAATAAACTGGTACATGAACTGTGTGTGTGTGTGTGTGTGTGTGTGTGTGTGTGTGTGTGTGTGTGTGTGTGTGTGTGTGTGTAGATCTGTCAGTGGGAAGAAGCTGTGTTCAAGTTGTGGCCATCCCCTCGGTAAAGGAGCGGCGATGATTATTGAGACTCTCAGCCTTTACTTCCACATCCAGTGCTTTAAGGTCTGTATGTCACTGTGTATGTGGTCAAGTGGACGTGTGTGTGTGTGTGTACATGAGCGAAAGAGACCTTCAAATGTGTCACTGAACCTGTGCTTCCGATAAGTATCTGTTTTCTTCACTAACCCATCCCCTCCGTCCCCCCTTGTCCCTCAGTGTGGGATCTGTAAAGGACAGCTAGGAGACACCACCACAGGGACGGACGTGAGGATCCGGAACGGTCTGCTCAACTGTCACCAGTGCTACATCCGATCTCGCTGTGAGTCACGAACACAAGTGCACGGAAACGTCACCGTGGTCCCTAGGTGACGGTGTGGGCACGCACACGACAATGTACCTCTCGTTAATTAATCCCCGCGGCTCTGTTTACTCAGAACACGCAGCGCAAGTTTTGTCCCTCGGTGGAAACGATCGGTGAACGCAATCTGAAACCCTAAAATAGACACGACGCACTCGTTCACTGACGAAGCCGGAAACTCATCTTGTGTCTTCCTGTCTGCTCTTCTGTCCAGCCGCGGGTCAGCCCACCACCTTGTGAGGAGACGTCGGGAGTCGGCACAGTGTCTTTCGTGGCGACCACCACTTCTCCTAAACACCTGACGCTCGGACTGGTGGCACCGACACCTTCACGTTTGGTCGAGACCCATGCAATATTTCCCAGTTTTTAACCGTTGCCCTTAGCCAAATGTATAGTTCCCAAGGAGCAAATTTGCAACTTGTTTGAAAGCCTGGTGCTTTTTTCTAGGGTGAAATGGCAAGTGACAACCTGGCTGATTCCACTTTCTGATCAATAAAGTTCTGCAAGTCGCAGACGTTTTATTAAACACTCGTAAACTAAAACTGATGACTTCACTTGCATTGCTCTAAAACCAGCACGTTGTCTAAAACTACAGCTACTCGTGGAATTACAGTTCAAATACGTGTCTGGTCATCTTTTTTTTTCTGTGTGAATATCACCAAGCCATTACACATACTGTTGCTAAAATTGTGATCTATATTTGAAATGTAGGTGGTTGCGAAGCTTTGTAAGACTACAGTGACTTGTGATCGTCCGAGTTGTCCAAAAAGAATTCGTAATTATGCACGGTTTGGAAATGTGAACACGTCGTGAGGGACGAGCAGATTTTCACTATTTTTCTATCCTTCAATAACAGAATATGAGAATTTAGAGCTGGTTCATCGAGCTTGAGATCTATTTCGCTGCAATCAGGATGCGGGGAAGTGGATGACTAACGCAATGCTGCTTCGTTCACTCCGTCATCCTTCATAATGGTGGACCGCACACCCATGAGCACAGCTCTCCCCGCCCCATGGATGCCCATTTTGCCCTCTGCTGCATTTGCTGAGCTGGGGGTGTCGGGAAGATGTTTCCATGCACCACGTTATACTTTCTTGGCTTGACCCGATAAAGTGAATGCATGTACGCCGGATGCTTTTGACGTAACAATAGCAATCCCGTCAGTCCTGGCGGCTCTGTTCACGCGTATCTTAGTCGTCGACGTCTTAAGATGTTTCGCTTTACTAGTAATGAGAATGTTGTCACATTGAGACGATGTGACTCGGGTTGAGGACAGCCGACGCACAATGGGGTGGAAGCATCTTGAGTGTTTAAATCCAAAGATTGTTTTTTGATAAGAAGAAAGAATTGACTGTTATTTTGGTAGTGG
Organism: Brachyhypopomus gauderio; assembly: GCF_052324685.1. Taxonomy (NCBI): domain Eukaryota; kingdom Metazoa; phylum Chordata; class Actinopteri; order Gymnotiformes; family Hypopomidae; genus Brachyhypopomus; species Brachyhypopomus gauderio. Next base: position 17,791,023 of record NC_135221.1, on the reverse strand, counting down.
GGACAGTATGCTGAACTAATTGCACATTGATGTTTAAAGGCTTGAAGCTGCGACATTTCGCAGGTCTGCGCTGACATGACCACAACGCAAGAAATTGAACCCTTGGAGTTTCTGTTCATAGCATCATGAAGACCGTCGGTTATATGTGTGATCTATGCTAGTGTAGATTGCTTCACAAAACACATTCTCCAGACTTTAGACTTATGTTTGCCTTACGTCTAAATCTGGCTTGGGTAAATAATGGGAGATGCTTACAGGCAAAAGCAGCCCGAGGTTGTTGTTTTTTTGTTTTTGTTTTGTTTTGTTTGTTTTTCTGAGAAATAAAGCACACGGCTAGCAATACCAGTACTTGTTTTTGTTTTTAAATCACGTCATGAACTGCCTATAAACCCTTTACTTTGGTGCCAATAGCTACGCTTAACAAACACTAACGAATAGGAATGATTTGCTGTTACTTCATGGTATGTACCGGACCATAAGGGCATATCGAAAGCTTTTATATTCAATTTGTTTACTTTCACCCTCAAAGAATTTTGGGCAAATATGCTCTCATAATTTCTTATATTGTCAGTGACCTGGTCAAGTAGCCATTTACGTCATATTAGTTATAACTGAAATATTTAGGTTTGCTACAGAGCGGCCTAGGAAAAATAGCTACTTTGGAAATGATACCTACTCTAAGGTATATTTATTGTGATATTCCAATGTACACTATCCGAATAGACTACTTTGATGTTCAAATGCAATGGCTTTACAGTATACTCTATGTTTATAAATAAAACGCTGAAAAGATTGTTTGACTCTGTATCCGTTTGTTGAACAAATCTAAGATATTCTGGACAGGTTGAGCTCCAAAATGTCCATTTTGAGTCATTAAAGAAATCGAAAATAGAATAGGATAACTATTCGATCAGAGGTGCTGGTTATGCTATACGAAATCGAAATGATATATAATGCCGGATAGAACTGCGACGGAGTCCTCAGTCGCTGTCCTAGGTGCTGAAATTGAGCGTTGCGTAGACGCAACAGGTATTTAGTAGACTATTCTCTGTGAACCATGTACGCTTTTTCGTGTAATTGCCAACAGACACTTGACTTTTGTTTTAAAATACGACATGCGCTTTGAAGATATACTGTGTTATTGTTATTTGCCACGCAGAAGAGGAATAAGGACTGTGTCGTTTTCATCGGTAGTGTTTTTATCATCAACAACCATGTCAATGGTACACCTGAAAAAACTATGTGCACATGTAGAAATATTTCCTTCTTAAATATAAGCATCCATTACCTACATATAAATAATTCTCAAATCCTGGACAAAACGTGTTATATTATGCTCACAAAATAGATGAAATCATTATAAAATTGGACGGAAAGGACAACATGCAAAAAAATAAACGAAAAGAAAAAAATACAATGTTTTGCATCCATTCCCTTTTTCACAAAATAATTTGCCAGTGGTAACTTCGTAAAACATTAAAAAGACTCAACTACGAGGGGCGATATGGTCTATGTTTATCTAGGACGAAATTACGTATTAACACTATACAATTTGAGCCACAAAAACACAGCCGTAGAAAGACACAAAACGTTTACGTAATCCTGTCAACAGTGAAATATGTACTTGTGCCATTTGAAGGAATAATTTGCCGTAGATCGATAAATATTTAGATGAATGTTTTCAGAGCCCCTGGCTCTAAGGCTTGGTAGAAATATATATAAGAGGCAGTAATCTGTGGTACAGACATATAACTTACGGTACAGGAACGCTTACAAGTCAGTGTAAACAAACAGCTATGACGCCGTGTTGTGACGGACTTAAGTCCGCGCGTGTCCGTGGCGAATGCAGGCACGCGCCACGCAGTCTGTCGTTAACTTACATCTATCAG